>NC_134363.1:3166927-3252569 GCF_048569485.1 Anomaloglossus baeobatrachus
TCGAACTGAAAGTCCTCACCTGAGGTCGTGTAAAATATCCACCTTGTGAAAGCTGCAAGGCCTTTTTATACCACTCAGTTCTTACTTCAGGGTAATGTGGCCAGACGCTGAGTCGTCACATTACTCCCCCCCCCCATTCCTCCCCCTTCTTAATTAGCCCTGGAAAACTGCTGGATCCTGGCAGTTGACTGGGCGACCAGATATGATAGACCTCCAATCATCCTTACCCTCTTTTCGGAATGGTCTGCTGGCTCTTCCATAATTTTGGTGGTGAGGTCAGCAACAGTCTTCCATCTATATATCTCACCCTGATTTTCTCCCCCAGGTCGGGCAGATGCACTGCAGACAAAGCTCTGAGTTGGACTTCCCCAAACTCCTTACAATCTATCTCCCAACAGTCAATGGCCGTAGTCTGGTGAGGTGTACTCATTTTCGTTGGCTCAGAGGAGAGTGTAGGAGGCTGGAATCTGGATTAGTCTTGGAAGAGGTGGCAGAAGGATCCACATCAATTTCTTGCTTGGCTTGGTTGACCGTTTGAGCGCTGGCCACCATCCAGAGATATGGTAACTTGGTGGTCTGGTAAATGGTGTTCTGGAGAAACAATATCTGGGCTAATCAGGGTGATGGAAGACCCAGTGTGTTGAAGTCCCTGAGCCTGTATGTCACCATCCTTGATGGGATGATGTAGGTTGGCTTGGGTAGGGTGTCTGACCAGGTAGATTACGTCCTCCACTGCTGGTATAGTCTGTGGATAGCATCCCTCAGACCCCAATTCCTTGTCTCGGTAGACGTTCACCAGTTTTGTCAGCCGGTGGGTCCAGGCATGGGGCCCTGGCTTTGGATACAATCTTTTTCCATATGTTCAAGGCACATATAACAGCATAGTGGATTGGGAAAGTCACAGGCCCCATTTGTATAGCTTCATGGGATAGTCCTACTCAAGTAACTGGTCGTAAACCTTAAACCTCCAAAACACAAGATCTCCTCGCTTGAGGTGTCTGAAACCTGTTATGCCTCACCTATGACCTGCTGGGTATGCCTACATGCCTCCCAGGTTGTGGAGCCCTTAGACGGTGTTTACGAACACCTGGCCCCTGCAACTCCCCCAGATGAGCTGGGCTGAGTAGTATCCACCGCTGCCACCAGTTGTGAAGACACGAGGGTCAGTGGGTGGTCTCGTCCGCTGGCCTGGCTGCCTTCAGTAAGACTGCATGGGCCTGGGCTCATTTCACTGAACGATCGCACTCCTTCCCCGGTGGGCAGAACACTACTCAGACAATATAGGGTGCGGGGACCACACATTGGTAAGAATTTATTGGTCACCAACAGGCAAAAGCATATTGTACATTACTGGCAAGAACACAAGATGGTGCAAGTCAGTCCAACCCTTCCGCTGTCCCACCAGGGATTAGCACCATCATGACTTTGGTGTTTCAAAGTCCAACTATTCCAGCAAGCACCACCCTGCTTTTGGTGGACACCCACTTAGAGGAGATAGTGGCAAGCTTATCTGACCGAGCACTGCGAGATCTGTAGCCAGGCAAGCAACCTGCCCAGCCTGAGTCCTCCAAGCAAATTTGTGGGCTGAGTATTGAGCAGTGAAGAAGTTTTGTGATCCTTCAGCTGGAACCGTAGCTCCTAGACTGAAGCCTTATAGAATATCCAAAGTGGTGCAGATCTGTGATCCTCCAGTTGGAACCGTAGCTCCTATGCTAAAGTCATGTAGAATATCCACCTGGTGACAGATTCATGGCCCCTTTTATATAGTTACATAGGTTGAAAAAAGACCTAGGTCCATCAAGTTCAACCTTTCCTCCACCAATTATGAGGGATCGATCCTGTCAAACTAATTTGATCAGCTTCTATGAAGAGGTAAGTTCAAGCCTGGACCAGGGAAATGCAGTGGATGTTGTGTATATGGACTTTTCAAAAGCTTTTGATCCGGTGCCACACAAAAGGTTGGTACATAAAATGAGAATAATGGGGATAGGGGAAAATATGTGTAACTGGGTTAAAAACTGGCTCAGTGATAGGAAACAAAGGGTGGTTATTAATGGTACGTACTCGGACTGGGTCTCAGTTCACAGTGGGGTACCACAGGGGTCAGTATTGGGCCCGCTTCTTTTCAACATATTTATAAATGACCTTGTTGGGGGCATGCGGAGTAGAATTTCAATATTTGCAGATGATACTAAACTCTGCAGGGTAATCAATACAGAGGAGGATAATTTTATATTACAGGGAGATTTATGTAAATTGGAGGATTGGGCTGAGAAGTGGCAATTGAAGTTTAATGTAGATAAATGTAAGGTCATGCACTTGGGTAGAGGAAATAACATTTATGATTATGTACTTAATTGTAGAACACTGGGTAAAACAGACACAGAAAAAGACTTGGGTGTATGGGGGGATGGTAAACTTCACTTTAGTGGCCAGTGTCAGGCAGCTGCTGCCAGGGCTAATAAAATAATGGGATGTATTAAAAGAGGTAGAAGTGTTCATGAAAAAAATATAGTTCTACCTCTGTACAAGTCACTAGTGCGACCGCACTTATATACTGTGTACAATTCTGGTCACCGATATATAAGAAGGACATAGCTGAACTGGAGAGGGTGCAGAGAAGAGCGACCAAGATTATTAGAGGAATGGGGGGGCTGCAATACCAAGACAGGAAAAACGAAGGCTTAGGGGGATCTAATCACAATGTATAAATATATGAGGGGACAGTACAGAGACCTTTCCAAAGATCTTTTTACACCTAGGCCTGCGACTGGAACACGGGGGCATCCGCTACGTCTTGAGGAAAGAAGGTTTAATCATAATCACAGACGAGGATTCTTTACTGTACGAGCAGTGAGACTATGGAGCTCTCTGCCGCATGATGCTGTAATGAGGGATTCACTACTAACATTAAGCAGAGCCTGGACGCCTTTCCTGATAAATATAATATTACCAGTTATGTATATTAGATGTTATGACAGGGTATTGATCCAGGGAACTAGTCTGATTGCCGGATGTGGACGAAGGAAAGACATGTTTTCCCCATTGGAACTTGTTTGACACATTGGGGTTTTTCTTCAGCGCTCTATTGGGAGACCCAGACGATTGGGGTATAGCTACTGCCTCCGGAGGCCACACAAAGCACTACACTAAAAAGTGCAAGGCCCCTCCCCTTCTGCCTATACACCCCCCGTGGTATCACGGGTTCTCCAGTTTTCAAGCTTTGTGCGAAGGAGGTCAGACATCCATGCATAGCTCCACAGATTTTAGTCAGCAGTAGCTGCTGACTATTTCGGATGGAAGAAAAGAGGGCCCATATAGGGCCCCCAGCATGCTCCCTTCTCACCCGTTGATGGTGTTGTAAGGTTGAGGTACCTATTGCTGGTACGGAGGCTGGAGCCCACATGCTGCTTTCCTTCCACATCCCCCTGAGGGGCTCTGAGGAAGTGGGATCCTGCCGGCCTCAAAGCTCTGACGCCGGGCTCCATCCACAGACCCATTGAACCTGCTGGATGTGGAGCGGGAGTACCGTTCAGGGACATGGCCCTGCACCATTACAGGTACTCTGTGTCCCCGGACACACAGGCACAGCACACTCCAG
This sequence comes from Anomaloglossus baeobatrachus, assembly GCF_048569485.1. Taxonomy (NCBI): domain Eukaryota; kingdom Metazoa; phylum Chordata; class Amphibia; order Anura; family Aromobatidae; genus Anomaloglossus; species Anomaloglossus baeobatrachus. The sequence continues at coordinate 3,170,529 of NC_134363.1, forward strand.
ACTTGCTGGGTGTGCTAGTGCGCCGGGGACAGTAAAGGGTTACAGTCACTGCAGCTTTGCTGAGTGACTTTGTGTATTGGGAACTACCGCGCCGGACGCTCCGGGAGCGGCGGCGCAGCTGGGACTTGTAGTTCGCCGGGGACTGGGCGCCGACCGCGCTTTTACGGCGGCGGCGCTTATAAATCCAGTCCCCGGCTTCTGCGGCCTAGTGCCGCTTCGTTCCCGCCCCCTCCCTGTCACTCAGGGAAGGGGACAGGCGCTGAGCAATCAGCAGCGCCGAGGGCTGGAGCCTTTTTACATGCTCCAGCCCTCTCACTGCACACTGTCGGACGCCGGATTCCCGCTCTGACTTGGGGGCACGCCCACGGCCCGCCCCTCCTCACACGAGCTGGGGAAGAAGCCGGCAGCCATTACTGCAGTCCGAGCTCGGACTTTCGGCAACCAGGCAGGACTATGGCGACCATGCACCCGCTTATAGGCGGGCGGTAAGCGGCACACATAGTGCTGACCCCAATATATACTGCAGTGTGTACATGTGTATTTTAACTGCATAGGTCGCTATATGCCCGCTTGGAGAGCGACACATCAGCAGCAGGAAAGCAGGTGTGCTAAGGCACAGGCTTTCTATGCTGCTTGTATTGCACGTACTGAAGTGTTCATTTGTGTTTATGCTTGTATGCTATACACTGCACTGTACAGTCGCTAGTCTTAGCTATATTCTCCTGGAATGGCTAGACTACAGCAGCAGAAAACCAAGGGTGCTGGGGCACAGGTTTTTTTCTATGCTGCTTGTATTGCATGGGCTGCAGTGTGCATTTGTACTTGTGCTTGTATGCTATACATTGCACTGTATGGTCACTCTTCTGGGCTATATTCCCCTAGAGGACTAGTCTACAGCAGCAGAAGAGCAGAGGTGCCAGGGCATAGGCTTCTATGCTGCTTGTATTGCTTGTGCTGCAGTGTGCATTTGTACTTTATGCTTGTATGCTATACATTGCACTGTAGGGTCACTCTTCTGGGCTATATTCCCCTAGATGACTAGTATACAGCAGCAGAAGAGCAGAGGTGCCAGGGCACAGGCTTCTATGCTGCTTGTATTGCATGGGCTGCAGTGTGCATTTGTACTTGTGCTTGTATGCTATACATTGCACTGTAGGGTCACTCTTCTGGGCTATATTCCCCTAGATGACTAGTATACAGCAGCAGAAGAGCAGAGGTGCCAGGGCACAGGCTTCTATGCTGCTTGTATTGCTTGTGCTGCAGTGTGCATTTGTACTTTATGCCTGTATGCTTTACATTGCACTGTACGGTCACCATTCTTGGCTATATACTTCTAGATGGCTAGTCGGCAGCGGCAAAAAAAAAAAAAAAAAAGCAACACAGATTTTCAGTGCTGTTTTTACTACATGGGATGCTGTTCATGACACCGTCCCATTGTGTGCATGCTCCCCTGTAGCACTTCGTCTGCCGGGGTCTCTAGCACTTCGTCTGCCGGGGTCTCTACTAGTCGTGGCCAAAGAAACCACCTGTCAACCCTGTCCAAGGACAGGGACGGAGTTGCAGTTTCGACAGATATATTGTCATAAGATAGAGACTTGCAGTCCAGACAGGCCATGGGCAATCTTCCTGACCAACCTCATTTGGAACGGGGGGGGTCCCAGGAGGACTCTCTGTATGATAAGGCGGCTCTCCAGGACTTTGATCCTGACATCGCTCTCAATCCGGATACACCGGATGGTAACGCCATACGGAATGATCCTATAGCGTCCATCAATGGAAGGTTGGATCTTTCTCCCTCAGCTCCCCCAGCGGAGGAGTCAGCTTCACAGCAGGAGAAGTCCCTTTTTAGTATCTCAAACGTATATTGAGTATTTTTCTGGCCACGCTGACTTCAGAGAAGCAGTCCAGAAACACCACGCTTACCAGATAAGCGTCTTCTCCAAACGTTTTTAAGATACACGTTATCCCTTTTCCCCTGACGTGGTCAAGCGCTGGACCCAGGGTCCAAAGGTGGATTCTCCAATCTCCAGGCTTGCGTCTAGAGACATAGTTGCACTGGAGATGGGACTTCACTTAAAGATGCCATTCACAGACAGATGGACTCTGGTTGAAATCTGTCTAGGAGGCTATCGGCGTGTCGGTTGCTCCGGCATTCACAGCCGTATAGGCAACCTAACCTGTTCAGCTGTTCTTGCGCAGCTGGCCTTGAGCACATGTACATCTGTACCGCAGAGGCGTCCGTAACCCCGCAATGTCTGCACTGCGACTTACCCTATTAATGCTGTCCTAAAAGTACAGTCGAGGTTTCGGTCCTTCCCAAGCTCGGGCAGGTCCCAATTGTCCTCGCGCAAAAGGGCTACAAAACCTCAGACGGGCTCAGATTCCGGCCGGGCTCAATCACGCCCAGGGAAGGCAGCCGGAGGAACCGCTACCAAGGCGGTCTCCTCATGACTCTCAGCTCTCTCTCTCTCTCTCTCTCTCTCTCCGCATCCGCGGTTGATGGCAGACTCCCCCGCCTTTGGCGACATTTAGCTGCCACAGGTCATAGACCGGTGGGCGGCGGACATTGTGCTCACGTGCACAGGACAGTGTTCTGTTCTCGTCCTCCGACTCCATTCTTCAGAACGGCCCCACCTCTCCACCGAGCAGATGCCCTGCTGCAGGCGGTGGACGCTCTAAGAGCAGAAGGAGTGGTGATCCCTGTCCCCCCTCAGGAACGAGGGCGAGGGTTTGTACTCCAATCTCTTTGTGGCTCCAAAACAGGATGGCTCCTTCCGTCCTGTTCTGGACCTAAAACTGCTCAACAATCATGTGCACGCCAGGCGGTTCCGGATGGAATCCCTCCGATCCGTCATTACCTCAATGTCTCGAGGAGATTTCCTTGCCTCAACAGACATCAAAGATGCCTATCTCCACGTGCCAATTGCTACGGAGCACCAACGTTTTTTCTACGTTTTGTGATAGGAGACGACCATCTTCAGTTCGTAGCTCTGCCATTCGGTCTGGCGACAGCCCCACGGGTGTTCACCAAGGTCATGGCAGCAGTGGTAGCAGTCTTGCACTCTCAGGGACACTCGGTGATCCCTTACTTGGACGATCTACTCGTCAAAGCACCCTCCCTCGAGGCATGCCAACGCAGCCTGAATGTTACGCTGGAGACTCTCCAGACTTTCGGGTGGATCATCAATTTGGCAAGGTCAACTCTGTCACCGACTCAATCACTAACGTATCTCGGCATGGAGTTCACACTCTCTCAGCGATAGTGAAGCTTCCGCTGAACAAGCAGCGTTCACTACAGACAGAGGTGCAGTCTCTCCTTCAAGGCCAGTCGCACCCCTTAAGGCGCCTCATGCACTTCCTAGGGAAGATGGTGGCAGCCATGGAGGCAGTTCCCTTTGCGCAGTTTCATCTGCGCCAACTTCAATGGGACATTCTCCGCCAATGGGACGGGCAGTCAACCTCCCTGGACAGGAAAGTCTCCCTTTCCCAGACGGCCAAGGACTCTCTGCAATGGTGGCGTATTTCCACCTCATTGTCACAGTGAAGATCCTTCCTACCCCCATCCTGGGCAGTAGTCACGACAGATACGAGTCTGTCAGGGTGGGGAGCAGTTTGTCTCCGCCACAGGGCTCAGGGGACGTGGACTCAGCAGGAGTCCACCCTTCAGATCAATGTTCTGGAAATCAGGGCAGGGTATCTTGCCCTACTAGCTTTCCAGCAGTGGCTAGAAAGAGAGCAGATCCGAATCCAGTCGGACAACTCCACAGTGGTGGCATACATCAACCACCAAGGAGAGACGCGCAGTCGGCAAGCCTTCCAGGAAGTCCGGCGAATCCTCATGTGGGTGGAGGACACAGCATCCACCATATCCGCAGTTCACATCCCGGGCGTAGAAAAATGGGAAGCAGACTTCCTCAGTCGCCAGGGTATGGACGCAGGGGAATGGTCCCTTCACCCGGACGTGTTTCAGGAAATCTGTCGCCGCTGGGGGGTGCCGGACGTCGACCTAATGGCGTCTCGGCACAACAACAAGGTCCCGGCATTTATGGCACGATCGCGCGATCACAGAGCTCTGGCGGCAGACGCCTTAGTGCAAGATTGGTCGCAGTTCCGGCTCCCATATGTGTTTCCACCTCTGGCAATCTTGTCCAGAGTACTGCGCAAAAATCAGATCCGATTGCAGCCGCGTCATACTCGTCGCCCCAGACTGGCCGAGGAGATCGTGGTACCCGGATCTGTGGCATCTCACGGTCGGCCGACCGTGGTCACTACCGGGCGGGCCAGACTTACTGTCCCAAGGGCCGTTTTTCCATCAGAATTCTGCGGCCCTGAACCTGACTGTGTGGCCATTGAGTCCTGGATCCTAGCGTCTTCAGGATTATCCCAAGGGGTCGTTGCCACCATGACACAGGCTAGGAAGTCCACCTCTGCTAAGATCTACCACAGAACGTGGAAGATTTTCTTAACCTGGTGCTCGGCTCAGGGAGGGTCTCCCTGGCCATTTGCATTGCCTACTTTTCTTTCCTTCCTGCAATCGGGGTTAGAAAAGGGCTTGTCGCTCGGCTACCTTAAGGGGCAAGTCTCGGCACTATCCGTGTTCTTTCAGAAGCGTCTAGCACGTCTTTCTAAGGTGCGCACGTTCCTACAGGGGGTCTGTCATATCGTACCCCCGTACAAGCGGCCGTTAGATCCATGGGATCTCAACAGGGTACTAGTTGCTCATCAGAAGCCGCCTTTCGAGCCTCTGAAGGAAGTTTCATTTTCTCGCCTGTCACAGAAGGTGGCGTTTTCTCGTTGCGATCACATCGCTTCGGCGAGTGTCTGAGCTGGCAGCTCTGTCATCCAAGGCTCCCTTCCTGGTGTTCCACCAGGACAAGGTAGTGCTGCGCCCCATTCCGGAGTTTCTCCCTAAGGTCGTATCCTCATTTCATCTTAATCAGGATATATCCTTGCCTTCCTTTTGTCCTCATCCGGTTCACCGGTATGGAAAGGACTTACGTTTGTTAGGTCTGGTGAGAGCACTCAGAATCTACATTTCCCGCACGACGCCCATGCGCCGTTCCGATGCATTTTTTGTCCTTGTCGCTGGTCCGCGCAAGGGGTTGCAGGCTTCTAAAGCCACCCTGGCTCGATGGATCAAAGAACCAATTCTAGAGGCCTACCGTTCTGCGGGGCTTCCGGTTCCTTCAGGGCTAAAAGCCCACTCACCCAGAGCCGTGGGTGCGTCCTGGGCATTACGACACCAGGCTTCGGCTCAACAGGTGTGCCAGGCAGCTACCTGGTCGAGTCTGCACACTTGCACCAAGCATTATCTGGTGCATACCTATGCTTCGGCGGACGCCAGCCTAGGTAGAAGAGTCCTGCAGGCGGCAGTTGCCTCCCCGTAGGGGAGGGCTGTTTTGCAGCTCTAACATGAGGTATTTCTTTACCCACCCAGGGACAGCTTTTGGACGTCCCAATCGTCTGGGTCTCCCAATAGAGCGCTGAAGAAGAAGGGAATTTTGTTACTTACCGTAAATTCCTTTTCTTCTAGCTCTTATTGGGAGACCCAGCACCCGCCCTGTTGTCCTTCGGGATTTTTTTGTTGTTTGCGGGTACACATGTTGTTCATGTTGAACGGTTTTTCAGTTCTCCGATGTTACTCGGAGTTAATTTGTTTAAACCAGTTATTGGCTTTCCTCCTTCTTGCTTTGGCACTAAAACTGGAGAACCCGTGATACCACGGGGGGGTATAGCCAGAAGGGGAGGGGCCTTGCACTTTTTAGTGTAGTGCTTTGTGTGGCCTCCGGAGGCAGTAGCTATACCCCAATCGTCTGGGTCTCCCAATAAGAGCTAGAAGAAAAGGAATTTACGGTAAGTAACAAAATTCCCTTCTTTTGCCTTCCTCTGGATCAACATGTTAGGCTACGGGGTGAACTAGATGGACTTAGAGTCTCCCTTCAACCTTAAAAACTATGATGATACTATGAATTATACTTTTTGTCCCTAAGTCACCTATAACCAACAATGTTGTGTCCTGAGGAATCCTCCGCCCTGATATAAAGCTGTTACAGTATCTGCCATTACTGCCTCGTGTGGTCGAAGAAAAAAGTGTGGAAAAAAGAGCGCAATAGGGTCTTACCCCGATAGGAAGGGGGGATATGAAGAGGGGTGGTCAAACTCACCTATAGGGGTTGTGAAAGTCACAGCTCCTATGACAGCATGTAAGTAACTCCGAGTCACGGCAGCGGTCCCCAAATCGGCAGATAACGGAGAGTGGTAGAGCAGGGTATTTCCAAGCCGCGCCAATGACTACCAGATCATGAAGATTTGAAGATTAATGTAGCTTTATTTGTGCACTGGTCAACGCGTTTCGGGAGACTCTGCTCCCTTCCTCAGGACAGTCAGGCAAAGAACCTTAAATCAACTAACTCTCCGTTAGCTCTTGTGGTCGGCATTCCACAGTCTGACCGCTCTAACTGTAGAGAACCCTTTCCTATTTAGCTGCCGTAATCTCTTTTCTGCCACTCGCAGTGAATGCCCCTGGTCCTTAGTATTGTCTCTGGAAGAAATAAGTCATGCGCCAGTCCTTTATATTCACCACACATGTATTTATACATATAAATGAGATCTCTAAGACGTCTTTTCTTCGGCGCTCCATTGGGAGACCCAGACGATTGGGTGTATAGCTACTGCCTCCGGAGGCCACACAAAGCATTACACTAAAAAGTATAAGGCCCCTCCCCTTCTGGCTATACACCCCCCGTGGGATCACGGCTGCTCAGTTTCCAAGCTTTGTGCGAAGGAGGTCAGACATCCACGCATAGCTCCACTGTTTAGTCAGCAGTAGCTGCTGACTATATCGGATGGAAGAAAAGAGAGCCCATATAGGGCCCCCAGCATGCTCCCTTCTCACCCCACTTTTGTTGGTGGTGTTTGTTAAGGTTGAGGTACCCATTGCGGGTACGGAGGCTGGAGCCCACATGCTGTTTTCCTTCTCCATCCCCCTGAGGGCTCTGGTGAAGTGGGATCTTACCGGCCTCCAGACTCTGAGGCCGGGCTCCATCCACAGACCCGGAGATCCTGCTGGATACGGAGCTGGGTACCATCAGGGACAAGGCCCTGCAACATTCAGGTACTCTGTGTCCCCGTGCAGACAGGCACAGACACACTCCAGCGTTGCTGGGTGTTCTAGTGCGCCGGGGACAGTAGCGCTGTGCGCCTGGGTTTTACTCACTGCAGCTTAGCTGAGTGAGTTTATGTGGGGAACGACCGCGCCGGCCGCCATAGAGACAGCGGCGCGGCTGAGACTTGTAGTGCGCCGGGGACTTCGCGCCGACCGTGCTTTTACGACGGCAGCGCTGATAAATCTAGTCCCCGGCTTCTGCGGCCTAGTTACGTTTCGTTCCCGCCCCCAGCCCTGTCAGTCAGGGCAGGGGAGAGACGCTGTACAATAGCAGCGCCGAGGGCTGGAGTCTTATTTACATACTCCAGCCCTCTCACTGGGCACAGTGGGACGCCAGTTTCCCGCTCTTTGTCTGCACACGCCCACGGCCCGCCCCTCTTCACAGGACGCCGGCAGCCATTCCTGCACGCAGTCTGAGCTGGAGAACGGACATAGCCCTGGGAGACCCAGACAAGGGATTCTGGCGACCACACACCCGCTATTAAGCGGGCGGTAAGCAGCACCTAAGTGCTGACCCCACTAGTGCCACAGTGTTGTTTTGTGTACTTTTCTTTGTACATATATATATATATTGCACTGTACGGTCGCTTCTTGGCTTATACCCCTATATTGCTCTGAGGAGACAACAGCATGTCATCCGCAAAAAGCAAGGGTGCCAAGGCACGGGCTTCATATGCTGCCTGTACCGCATGTGGGGCTGATCTACCGGCAGGTTCCACTGACCCCCATTGTGTGCAATGTTCGGTCCCTGTGCCACTTCGTCAGCCGGAGTCTATGCTAGTAGTGGCCCAGGCAGAGACGCCTGTGAACCCTGCCCCGGTGACGGGGACAGAGTTTGCAGTTTTTGCTGATAAGATGTCTGTGACTATGACAAAAATTCTAGAAACCTTGCAGTCCAGGCCGGTCACTCAGACCATGGGCACTGCTGATTCAGGCCCCCCTCAGTTGGAACTAATCCGTGCTCCAAGGGGGTCCCAGACATCACAGGCTGAAGGCTCGGACTCGGACGACAGTCCCAGGCAGCCTAAGCGAGCTCGCTGGGAGAGACCCTCGGCGTCATCACGCTGGTCAGGGTCTCAGCGAGAGGATTCTCTGTATGATGAGACAGAAATAGGTGATCAGGAGTCTAATCCTGAGACTGCTCTCAACCTGGATACCCCTGATGGTGACGCCATGGTGAATGATCTTATAGCGGCCATCAATAGACTGCTGGATATTTCTCCTCCAGCGGAGGAGGCAGCAGCACAGCAGGAGAAATTCCATTTTAGGTATCCCAAACGTAAATTGAGCTCTTTTCTGGACCACGCGGACTTCAGAGAAGCAGTCCAGAAACACCATGCTTCGCCAGATAAGCGTTTCTCCAAACGTCTTAAGGATACCCGTTATCCCTTTCCCCCTGACGTGGTCAAACGCTGGACCCAGTGTCCAAAGGTGGACCCCCCAATCTCCAGGCTTGCGGCTAGATCCATAGTTGCAGTGGAAGATGGGGCTTCACTTAAAGATGCCAATGACAGACAGATGGACCTTTGGTTGAAATCTGTCTATGAAGCTATCGGCGCGTCGTTTGCTCCAGCATTCGCGGCCGTGTGGGCACTCCAAGCTATTTCAGCTGGTCTGGCGCAGGTGGACTCGATTATACGTCCATCAGTGCCGCAAGTGGCGTCCTTGACCTCGCAAATGTCTGCGTTTGCAACTTACGCTATCAATGCGGTCTTGGACTCTACCAGCCGTACGTCAATGGCGTCCGCCAACTCGGTGGTTTTACGCAGAGCCTTATGGTTAAAAGAATGGAAAGCAGATTCTGCTTCCAAAAAATGCTTAACCAGTTTGCCATTATCTCAAGACAGGCTGTTTGGTGAGCAATTGGCGGAAATCATTAAACAGTCCAAGGGTAAGGACTCTTCCTTACCCCAGCCCAGATCAAGCAAACCTCAGCAGTGGAAGGGACAGTCGAGGTTTCGGTCCTTTCGAGGTTCGGGCAGGACCCAATTCTCCTCGTCCAAAAGGACTCAGAAGGAGCAGAGGAGCTCAGATTCCTGGCGGACTCACTCACACCCAAAGAAAGCAGCCGGAGGAACCGCTTCCAAGCCGGCTGCCTCATGACTTTCGGCCTCCTCCCTCCGCATCCTCGGTCGGTGGCAGGCTCTCCCGCTTTTGCGGCATTTGGCTGCCACAGGTCAAAGACCGGTGGGTGACAGACATTTTGTCTCACGGGTACCGGATAGAGTTCAGTTCTCGTCCTCCGCCTCGGTTCTTCAGAACTTCCCCACATCCCGACCGAGCCGATGCTCTTCTGCAAGCGGTGGGCTCACTAAAAGCAGAAGGAGTGGTGATCCCTGTTCCTCTTCAGGAAAGAGGTCAAGGTTTTTACTCCAATCTGTTTGTGGTGCCAAAAAAGGACGGCTCTTTCCGTCCTGTTCTGGACCTAAAACTGCTCAACAAGCACGTGAAAACCAGGCGGTTCCGGATGGAATCCCTCCGCTCCGTCATTGCTTCGATGTCTCAAGGAGATTTCCTAGCATCTATAGACATCAAAGATGCTTATCTCCACGTGCCGATCGCTCCAGAGCACCAGCGTTTTCTACGCTTCGTTATAGGAGACGAACACCTTCAGTTCGTAGCCCTGCCATTTGGTCTGGCGACAGCCCCACGGGTTTTCACCAAGGTCATGGCAGCAGTGGTAGCAGTCTTGCACTCTCAGGGACACTCGGTGATCCCTTACTTGGACGATCTACTTGTCAAGGCACCCTCTCAAGAGGCATGCCAACACAGCCTGAACGTTGCGCTGGAGACTCTCCAGACTTTCGGGTGGATCATCAACTTTTCAAAGTCAAATCTGTCACCGACCCAATCACTAACATATCTTGGCATGGAGTTTCATACTCTCTCAGCGACAGTGAAGCTTCCGATGGACAAGCAGCGTTCCCTACAGACAGGGGTGCATTCTCTCCTTCAAGGCCAGTCGCACCCCTTAAGACGCCTCATGCACTTCCTGGGGAAAATGGTGGCAGCAATGGAGGCAGTCCCGTTTGCGCAGTTTCATCTGCGCCCACTTCAATGGGACATTCTCCGCCAATGGGACGGGAAGTCGACGTCCTTGGACAGGAAAGTCTCCCTTTCCCAGACGGCCAAGGACTCTCTTCAATGGTGGCTTCTTCCCACCTCATTATCACAAGGAAGGTCCTTCCTACCCCCATCCTGGGCGGTGGTCACGACAGACGCGAGTCTGTCAGGGTGGGGAGCAGTTTTTCTCCACCACAGGGCTCAGGGTACGTGGACTCAACAGGAGTCCACCCTTCAGATCAATGTTCTGGAAATCAGGGCAGTGTATCTTGCCCTACAAGCCTTTCAGCGGTGGCTGGAAGGAAAGCAGATCCGAATTCAGTCGGACAACTCCACAGCGGTGGCATACATCAACCACCAAGGCGGGACACGCAGTCGGCAAGCCTTCCAGGAAGTCCGGCGGATTCTGATGTGGGTGGAAGCCACGGCTTCCACCATATCCGCAGTTCACATCCCCGGCGTAGAAAACTGGGAAGCGGACTTCCTCAGTCGCCAGGGTATGGACGCAGGGGAATGGTCCCTTCACCCGGACGTGTTTCAGGAAATCTGTCGTCGCTGGGGAAGGCCGGACGTCGATCTAATGGCGTCCCGGCACAACAACAAGGTCCCAACTTTCATGGCACGGTCTCGCGATCACAGAGCTCTGACGGCAGACGCCTTAGTGCAAGATTGGTCGCAGTTCCAACTGCCCTATGTGTTTCCCCCTCTGGCACTCTTGCCCAGAGTGCTACGCAAGATCAGGTCCGATTGCCGCCGCGCCCTGCTCGTCGCCCCAGACTGGCCGAGAAGGTCGTGGTATCCGGATCTGTGGCATCTCACGGTCGGCCAACCGTGGGCGCTACCAGACCGGCCAGACTTACTGTCACAAGGGCCGTTTTTCCATCTGAATTCTGCGGCCCTGAACCTGACTGTGTGGCCATTGAGTCCTGGATACTAGCATCTTCAGGATTATCTCAAGGGGTCGTGGCCACCATGAGACAGGCTAGGAAGTCCACGTCTGCTAAGATCTACCACAGAACGTGGAAGATTTTCTTATCCTGGTGCTCGGCACAGGGAGTGTCCCCCTGGCCATTTGCATTGCCTACCTTTCTTTCCTTCCTGCAATCTGGTTTGGAAAAAGGCTTATCGCTCGGCTCCCTTAAAGGGCAAGTCTCAGCGCTATCGGTATTTTTTCAAAAGCGTCTAGCACGACTTCCTCAGGTACGCACGTTCCTGCAGGGGGTTTGTCACATCGTCCCTCCGTACAAACGGCCGTTAGATCCATGGGATCTGAACAGGGTACTAGTTACTCTCCAGAAGCCGCCCTTCGAGCCTCTGAAAGATGTTTCACTTTCTCGGCTCTCACAGAAAGTGGCCTTTCTGGTAGCGGTCACGTCTCTTCGGAGGGTATCCGAGCTGGCAGCGCTGTCATCCAAAGCTCCCTTCCTGGTTTTTCACCAGGACAAGGTAGTGCTGCGCCCGATTCAGGAGTTTCTCCCTAAGGTGGTATCCTCTTTTCATCTCAATCAGGATATCTCCTTGCCTTCCTTTTGTCCTCATCCAGTTCATAGGTATGAAAAGGATTTGCATTTGTTGGATCTCGTGAGAGCACTCAGAATCTACATTTCCCGCACGGCGCCCCTGCGCCGCTCGGATGCACTCTTTGTCCTTGTCGCTGGTAAGCGCAAAGGATCGCAGGCTTCCAAATCCACCCTGGCTCGATGGATCAAGGAACCAATTCTTGAAGCCTACCGTTCTGCTGGGCTTCCGGTTCCATCAGGGCTGAAGGCCCATTCTACCAGAGCCGTGGGTGCGTCCTGGGCATTACGACACCAGGCTACGGCTCAACAGGTGTGCCAGGCAGCTACCTGGTCGAGTCTGCACACTTTCACCAAACATTATCAGGTGCATACCTATGCTTCGGCGGACGCCAGCCTAGGTAGAAGAGTCCTGCAGGCGGCAGTTGCCTCCCCGTAGGGGAGGGCTGTTTTGCAGCTCTAACTTGAGGTATTACTTTACCCACCCAGGGACAGCTTTTGGACGTCCCAATCGTCTGGGTCTCCCAATGGAGCGCCGAAGAAGAAGGGAATTTTGTTACTTACCGTAAATTCTTTTTCTTCTAGCTCCAATTGGGAGACCCAGCACCCGCCCTGTTTCCTTCGGGATTTTTGTTTTTTTCGGGTACACATGTTGTTCATGTTGAACGGTTTCAGTTCTCCGATGTTACTTCGGATTGAATTTGTTTAAACCAGTTATTGGCTTTCCTCCTTCTTGCTTTAGCACTAAAACTGAGCAGCCGTGATCCCACGGGGGGTGTATAGCCAGAAGGGGAGGGGCCTTACACTTTTTAGTGTAATGCTTTGTGTGGCCTCCGGAGGCAGTAGCTATACACGCAATCGTCTGGGTCTCCCAATTGGAGCTAGAAGAAAAGGAATTTACGGTAAGTAACAAAATTCCCTTCTTTTTTTTTTAAGCTAAACAAATCTAACTTTTTCAACCTCTCATCATACGGGCAGCCTCCATTCCTCATCATACGGGTGGCCTCCATTACTCATCATACGGGCGGCCACCATTACTCATCATACGGGCGGCCTCCATTCCTAATCATACGGGCGGCCTCCATTATTCATCATATGGGTGGCCACCATTACTCATCATACGGGCGGCCTCCATTACTCATCATACGGGCGGCCTCCATTCCTAATCATACGGGCGGCCACCATTACTCATCATACGGGCGGCCTCCATTATTCATCATATGGGTGGCCACCATTACTCCTCATACGGGCGGCCTCCATTACTCCTCATACGGGCGGCCACCATTACTCATCATACGGGCGGCCACCATTACTCATCATACGGGCGGCCTCCATTATTCATCATATGGGTGGCCACCATTACTCATCATACGGGCGGCCTCCATTATTCATCATATGGGTGGCCACCATTACTCATCATACGGGCGGCCTCCATTATTCATCATATGGGTGGCCACCATTACTCATCATACGGGCGGCCTCCATTACTCCTCATATGGGAGGCCTCCATTCCTTGTAATAGTCTAGTTGCCGCCTTTGAACTGACTGTAACTTCTGATCGTCCTTTTTAAAATGTGGAGCCCAAAACTGGATCCCGTATTCCAGATGTGGCCTTACAAGTGATCTATAGAGGGGTAACAATACGTTGGGATCACGGGATCTAATCTCTCTTTTTATACACCCTAGAACCTTGTTTGTTTTAGCAGCTGCTGCCTGACATTGAGTGCTGCTGCTCAGCTTATTTGTACCCACAATCCCCCGCTCTCTCCTGTTCTGTAGTCCCGAGTTTACTTCTATTTAATGTATACGCAGCTATAGGATTACTCCGTCCTAGGTGCATTACTCCACATTTATCACCATTACATCTCCTCTGTCCAGTGTCTGCACATTCCCACATCTTATCCAGATCCCTCTGTAATATTGTATCAAGGTCAGTTTTTAATCTCCTACATAGTTTGGTGTCATCAGCAAAGACTGACACTTTACTATCAATCCCATCCACAAGGTCATTAATAAAGAGATTAAAAAGAATCGGTCCTAGCACAGATCCCTGCGGTCCACACTGCTCCCAGTACAGGTCCCTGCAGTCTCCACTGCTCCCAGTACAGACCCCTGCGGTCCCCACCGCTCCCAGTACAGACCCCTGTGGCCCCCACTGCTCCCAGTACAGACCCCTGCGGTCCCCACTGCTCCCAGTACAGACCCGTGCGGTCCCCACTGCTCCCAGTACAGATCCCTGCGGTCCCCACTGCTCCCAGTACAGATCCCTGCGGACCCCACTGCTCCCAGTACAGATCCCTGCGGTCCCCACTGCTCCCAGTACAGATCCCTGCGGTCCCCACTGCTCCCAGTACAGATCCCTGCGGTCCCCACTGCTCCCAGTACAGATCCCTGCGGCCCCCACTGCTCCCAGTACAGATCCCTGCGGTCCCCACTGCTCCCAGTACAGATCCCTGCGGCACCCCACTGCTGACTATGGCCCATTTAGAGAATGTTCCATTTATGACTACTCTTTGTTTCCTATCTTTTAGCCAATTCCTTACCCAGTTGCACATAGTTTCCCCAGGTCGCGGCTTCTGGAGCTTTAGTATAAGGCTATTATGTGGTACAGGAGCAAATGCCTTTGCAAAGTCCAGATAAATCCCCTCAGCTGCATTATATCCAGAGCTGCACTCACCTCCTCATAGAACCCAACAGGTTGGTCACACACCACTTATCTCTCATGGGCTATTAGAATTAGCGTTATTACTCTCATTAGGGCACATTATCCTGGTTAAGAAAGATTGAAAATTAGCACATAATTAAAAACCAATAAAAACAAAAGAACATTTGCTACAAATTGTCCATGGTTCTTCTTTCCGGATATGAAACAAAAAGGAGGATGCTTAGTCAGTGCTAGTCCACTTAGGGCCACTTTGTGAATCTGGATAATCTGCTCTTGATAATAAAAAACAACAAAACATGATGAGGCTTCATGTGAACAGTTTGTGGCCCAGACTTGGAAAAACCTTCTGGGATAATGGGTTGAATAGCGGCCGCTTTCTGCTTTGGTTGTGTCGGGTCTATTGGTTTCTGAGATGTGACGTCAACTCGCGTGTCACTGCCAGTGCTCAGCAGACTAGGCCGGAGAGACATCAGCCTGATGGGATAGGCTCCTCCAAAACTTCTTCCGAGATGAGAGAATCCATATCTAGCATTTTATATTACGGAAAATCACTGAAATTAGTAGGAAACAAAAACATTTGTAAATGGTTAGATTACATTAACCAAACCACATTTTTGGGTCTATGAAATGGCTGAATTAAGTATTTTTTATTACTCAATTTGTACCCTCAACAGTCCCCCCTTGACTTACTTCTGCCATTTCCAAATACTAAGGGTACTGTGTTCCTTTAGGAAAAGAGGAAGAAAGATCTGTTGGGAAATCCTGCCTGACTGAACGTTGAGGCATGGGTGGAGAGGGGAATGGGATTTCTTCACCGGTTTGAGACCAAGGACCCCTAGGCGAGTCCTCACCCTTTGTAGTTGGACTTTCCCACGTCTCAAGGTTCTCTAAGTCCTCTCTTCTAACTGTTTCGGCAATGATGGTTTGGGACTGTACAGGTTTTGTGTAAAGGATAAATATAAGCAGGACGCTTAGTGCAGCTTCGGTGGATCGACCCTTCTGCAATGCGGGGCGTGAATCTATGTTGTCCTGCCGTTGAGCTTTATCGAAATTTCTGTGTCCTTTTAGGATTAATCAGTCTCCTGACCGAAAACCATATACTACTAACTCTGATTTAGGATCTGGAATTAGAAAATACACTTGTTTATTTCTCTAATTAGTCAATCATATGAAAATTATACGTGCTTTGCGCTAGACCAAAAAAAAATATTTTACATTGTAACCTGTTTATTACTAAAGAGAAACACAACACACACTAAAGAGAAATACAACACGCATTGATTTACAACTTATTAGTTTGGGTTTTTTTACATACCACTTGCATTATGTGGATTTTCAGCAATGACGTCATTTTCTGCACTGGAATGCCTCTGACCAGACCTGGAAAGAAATCTACACAACACGCACAGACTTGCATACAACGTGCTCATGATATACATCTATAATCAGTTTGCAGTCTCTAAGAATGGGTAGAGCAGGTGCAGGGTGTTTCTACGGACTCTTTACAGGTTTTCCTCATTGTTTTAAGAACGTGCTTCACAAGACCGGGGGAGTTTGCCTACCTGGGTACTGAACCCTGGCGTCACCAAAGCGCACACTGATATCCAACTGTCACAGATGTTAGTCCATGTTACTTGGGCCATCATTAAGAAGAGATCTCATGGCAGAGAAATCTTACTGCCCTTCATCCACAGACCTTCCTCAGTCAGCCGGCTCCCTGCGTCTCGAACTCCACTCCTTATTGGTTCGCTTGTTCCTGTAGGGATTTAAGAACACAAGGAGTGACAGAAGTCACTAACGTGACAGATGTCACCGAGGCATGGTCTCTATGCATGGTAAAGGACTCCTCAACTCTAGGCCTGTTCACTGCTTCTTGGTCAGCTGTACCTTTGCGGGGATCTCCATCTGATTCCATCAACTCAGATCTAGACTTTATCTTCAGCATACCTAGCTTATTTGACAACAGGAAAAATCTACATCCTACATATACATTTTGACTTTTACCTAATACTGCTCCACCCATTTAGAGAGGCATTAATGCGTCACTTTCACCTGTACCGATAGGAGGGGAGTGAGTGGCCTAAATTTAGACTACCTCATGTTGTGCAAACCGTAGCATATCCAGTGCAGAATCGACCACCATCTGGTTTCATCTATAAAAACAAAAACTAAAAGAAATATAGATTAGATCATTCCTATAACAGACATATATTCCTACATTCATAACAATCCAATAAACATGACATAACTGTTGCAAAAGAAAGGCCAGCTTTAAAGCCAGCTTTAAAGCCTATCCAATATGTCTGCTGCTGGAAAAATGTAATAGATATCTACTTCCTCCCTTTTTATTTTTTGTTTTTATATACAACTTTGGCAAAATGTATAGGTCTATAACAGTAAACAATATGATTAACCAACCGATAAAGATAACTTATACTCTACTGGGAAATTTTGAAAGCTTACAACAGGGTTCATAGATATTCTGTATCTACAAAAGAAAAGGAAACTAATTAATATTGGCAGTTTGTATGCAAAAATACAAAACAAAAACATAACCATAAAAACAAAAACCTAATTTGTATATTTAAAAATAAAATATATATATACTTTTCCCTGCAAAATTAATTTAATTATTTAAATAGCAGCAGAATACTATTGATAATCTCCTATGAAATTCTGAACTCTAAGGATTGAACAAAATCCACTCCACCAGCCGGGAAAAGCATTTGTTAGTACATAAGACAGAAACCGCTTTGTAAATCTGCTGAAACTACCTTTTTTTTTTTTTTTACAACTTGTGATAACTATCAGCGTACTGTATACCCCCCCCCCCCCCCCCACACACACATCCCTGCAGGAGTGCGAGAGCATCATTAAAATAGATGTTTTGGGACTGGAAATCACTGCAAGAAAAGCAAGCAGTCCGGGGCTCCCCCCTGCGTCACTAGGGAAGGTTGGGGCAGACCCATGGGTGCAGCCGGACTGTGGGCAGTATCTTGGGAAATCTCCTGGGACTGATTTAAAGGGATACTGTGATACTCTGGGAAAAGGCACACCTGGCTTCAGGTAGATCATTACTGAATCTACAGGGAACACCTTTATTGTGGATTCGTGTGTTGCAAGTTTTGGTTACGGTTTCGAGGGTACCTGGCCAAACACTGAGATTTGGGGGTGTGACACTTTCTTTGATAGTGACCGGGCTGACCACAACACCAACAATTCTGTTGCTGGCTCTGCTGGTTTTGTTGATTGGGAGCTACGTATACGGGGTTTGGGCCCTGTCGGGGCATGGGCTGTGGTGGGGGCTGCACCGGCGCGGTTGTATACACAAATTGATCTTGAGCCCATCTTTTTAAAGCAGCACAATACTGTTGTCCACTTTGGAAAATGGTATCATCAGTGCCTGGGGGCATTGTGAGATGGGGTTCCATTAAGGGCCAAAAACTGTCTCCTGCTTTTATCTTGGTGAGGTTACATAGGTCCTTCCGAGCAGCTGAATATAACTGGTGGACCTGTAGCATCTTCCTATAAAATCGCATAGGGTTAATGTCGGGATCTGGCAGGCAGGGGATTAATGCCGCTGACTGGATGGGGTTGAAAGGGACATATTTAAATGAGGGCTGTTCCTCGTTAGGTTCGGGGTAAGGCTCACTATATGTCCTAGGGGAAAAAGGGGGATCCAAGGGGAGGGGATTGATAACTGAGGAGCGTGACGGCAGACTGGCCGGTGAGGGGAGAGATGGCATTGCAGGTATGGGAGGGACCACGGGTATGGGTGTGGAAAGGGTTAAGGGATGCTGTCTAGTGACTGCAGCATCTGTGAATATCTCCGGGACAGGGGAATAGAATGGGGATCAGGTTGTGGGGCAGCAACAAAACAACCTGTCGGAGGACCCTCAGATCTGTCCTCAGACTCGGGTAACATATAGAAGAACACAACATCTCCTCGCTCATCCTCTTCTTTGACCTCAATATATCTTTCTGATAGCAATATCTGCGTTATTCTATTAAACAATTCAGCATCAATCAACAAGTAATACTCTGAAAATCTCCGGGGCATGATGCACAGCGGAACTCTCTCCAGCACG
Source organism: Anomaloglossus baeobatrachus (assembly GCF_048569485.1). NCBI lineage: Eukaryota > Metazoa > Chordata > Amphibia > Anura > Aromobatidae > Anomaloglossus > Anomaloglossus baeobatrachus. Next base: position 3,189,027 of record NC_134363.1, read on the forward strand.
TGCCCCTGCCAAAGGAATGCTTACTAAATCCATTCTGTGAATCCTCAGGTTTTTTTAACTTTGTCTTCTCCGTTCTAAACATTTTTGCTATCTTGGTGGTGTCTGGATTACACTAATATATGACTATGCGGTGAGTGTTACAGCCCGGCCAGAACTTAAGGCTACACCTCTATACTAGCTGCTCTCTCAGCTAAATAGTAATAAGGGTATCCCGTGATATGGAGGAGGGGTACAAAATGTATTCCCTCTGGACTTGATCAGCTGCACCAAAATTAATGTCCTAATCCCTATCTTCAGCCACGGGAACCCCCCAATAAGGGTATCTCGGGATATGGAGAAGGGGTACAAAAGGTATTCCCTCCGGACTTGAGCAACTGTATCAAAATGAATGTCCTAATCCCTATCTTCAGCCACGGGAACCCCCCCGCATCTTTAATTACAGACCGGGTGAGTCTAACTAGCTATATCCAGCCACCACCGTCTTTCCTGCCCTAACAACCGTCCTCTGGCTCCCGTGTGACACTCGATCCACACCTCAGGGCTGGGATCGTGCTCTGAGCTCCACCAGGCACTGCCTCTGAGTCACAATCAGGAACCTTTTAACACCGATAAGGACACACAGCCCGTCACTCCCTCCTCTCCAAGAACAACCACAACGGCAGTGAATACAAAATATGTAACACTCACCGAGGGTTGTAGGGGACCAGCCTGGTTGGAGCGGAGGGAGGTCTCAGTCCGTGACATCCAAACGATCGGAATTTGCAGGTCGGCAATGCGTCCTTGAAGGGGCACCACGTTGGGCGCCAAACTATCAAGGGAGGAATTTGGGTTGAAGACTGCTAATGGAGTCTTCATTTGGGATATCCAGAGATGGTGCCGTATTAGCTGTATATCAGTGCCAATACATATCAATGTATATAAGACAAAGAACACAGACATGCTCTCTTTTCAGCCAGCGTCATCAACTAACTCATGTATTCTATTGTTCAAGCATTAAACACATCACTTCAGCCTGAAAGATATTTACAAAAACTTTTCCATTTGCTCACACATACTGATAAGAATAATTAGGGAGTGCGTATGGGCAGTATTGGGAGAATGCATGAGATCATACATCATCCCAAATAATACACTTTGAAGACAGTAAGCGACGATGAGTTTCTGTAGAAATGATACATGGGAGTATGGGATCACCCGCCTCATCCCACAAATACTACATTCCTTCTCCTGTGAATTTTACTGATAAGGCTACCAATTAACTTAATGAATATCTCCTTTGTTCATTTATACTTTGGCTAACTTTTTCCAATATACAGCTTAGACTTATACCATGGGTCCATGCGATGGCTGCATAGACAGACAGATAATTATGCATCTACATCTACATTTTGATTATTTATATACACAGATATTCTTATTACGTTTGAACAAACATACTACAGCTCAGGCGACCTCCACAGACGCATCATAAGGTAACTGCTTGATCTGACTGTTTGTAACCCCGTCTTATCTGTAAATGTACTCTGACATATAATATACATATACAGTGCTGGCCAAAAGTATTGGCACCCCTGCAATTCTGTCAGCTAATACTCAGTTTCTTCCTGAAAATGATTGCAATCACACATTCTTTGCTATTATCTTCATTTAACCCCTTAACAACCCATGACGTACTGGGTACATCATGGATCGTGTGATGGTAAGCCCCGCCCCCTGCCGCCGGCAGGCGGCGGCGGTCCGCGCACATATCAGCTGTTATCAACAGCTGACATGTGTGCCTACTAGCCGTGGGTGGAATCGCTTCCACCCGCGGCCAGTAACCCCTTACATTTCGCTGCCAAAATCTGGCAGCGATATGTATATGGGCGCCGTCATAACAGTCACTTACCCCGCCCCCACCGGAAGTCACGTGACATGGTCACGTGACTTTCGGCGGTTGCCATGGTAGCACAGGGTCATGTGATGACGCCTGTAGCTAACATGACTCACTTCCTCTCAATGCCGGAATACAGCCGGCATTGAAAGTGAAGCAGCAAATCTGCAGTTCTCAGCTCTGTAGCTGAGATCTGCAGATACTGCAGAGCGATCGGATTGCTGATCGCAATAGCCCCCTAGGAAAACTAGTAAAATAAAAAAAAAAGTAAAAAAAAGTTTTAAAAAATTAAAAAAAATAAAAAAACCTAAAAGTTCAAATCACCCCCCTTTCACCCCATTGAAAATTAAAGGGTTAAAAAAATAAAAAATACACACATATTTCGTATCGCCACGTTCAGAAATGCCCGATCTATCAAAATATAAAATCAATGAATCTGATCAGTAAACGGCGTAGCGGCAAAAAAATTCCAAACGCCAAAATTACGTTTTTTGGTCGCCGCAAATTTTGCGCAAAATGCAATAACAGGCGATCAAAACGTAGCATCTGCACAAAAATGGTACCGTTAAAAATGTCAGGTCGAGACGCAAAAAATAAGCCATCACTGTGCCTCAGATCCTGAAAAATGCGAACACTATGGGTTTTGGAAAATGGCGCAAAACGTGCGCCACGTTTTTTTGGACAAGCTTGTGAAAAATTTGTTAACCCCTTAGATACAAGTAAACCTATACATGTTTGGTGTCTACAAACTCGCACCGACCTGAGGCATCACATAGATACCTCAGTTTTACCATATAGTGAACACAGTGAATAAAACATCCCAAAAACTATTGTACGATCACACTTTTTTTGCAATTTTTCCGCACTTGGAATTTTTTTGCCGTTTTCCAGTACACTATATGGTAAAACTTATGGATTCATTTAAAAGTACAACTCGTCCCGCAAAAAACAAGCCCTCATATGGCAAGATTGATGCAAAAATAAAAAAGTTACGCCTCTCGGAAGAAGGGGAGCAAAAAACAAAAACGCAAAAACGGAAAGTGCCCGGGGGCTGAAGGGGTTAATTTGTCTTCAATGAAAAAAAATAAAAAAAATTGTCAGAAAGCCAAATTGGATATAATTCCACACCAAACATAAAAAAGGGGGTGGTCAAAAGTATTGGCACTGTTTGAAAAATCATACTGCTTCTGTAATTTGTGTAATAACAGCGCCTGTAACTTACCTGTGGCACCTAACAGGTGCTGGCAATAATAAATCACACTTGCAGCCGGTTGACATGGATTAAAGTTGCCTCAACCTCTGTCCTGTGTCCTTGTGTGTACCACATTGAGCATGGAGAAAAGAAAGAAGACCAAAGAACTGTCTGAGGACTTGAGAATCCAAATTGTGAGGAAGCATGAGCAATCTCAAGGCTACAAGTTCATCTCCAAAGACCTGAAAGTTCCTGTGTCTACGGTGCGCAGTGTCATCAAGAAGTGTAAAGCCCATGGCACTGTGGTAACCTCCCTAGATGTGGAAGGAAAAGAAAAATTGACGAGAGATTTCAACGCAAGATTGTGCGGATGGTGGATAAAGAACTCGACTAACATCCAAACAAGTTCAAGCTGCCCTGCAGTCTGAGGGTACAACAGTGTCACCCCGTACTATCCATCGGCGTCTGAATGAAAAGGGACTGTATGGTAGGATACCCAGGAAGACCCCACTTCTTACCCCGAGACATAAAAAAGCCAGGCTGGAGTTTGCCAAAACTTACCTGAGAAAGCCTAAAACGTTTAGGAAGAATGTTCTCTGGTCAGATGAGACAAAAGTACAGTCATGGCCAAAAGTTGTGAGAATGACACCACAATGCTATTTTCACATGATCTGTTGCCTCTGGTGTTTAATTGTGTTTGTCTGATGTTTACATCACATACAGAAATATAATTGCAATCATATTATGAGACCAGAAGCTTCTATTGACAGTTAGAATGAGTTAATGCAGCCAGTCAATATTTGCAGTGTTGCCCCTTCTTCTTCAGGACCTCTGCAATTCTCCCGGGCATGCTGTCAATCATCTTCTGGAGCAAATCCTGACTGATCGCGGTCCATTCTTGCATAAGCAATGCTTGCATTTTGCCAGAATTTGTTGGTTTTTGTTTGTCCACCCGTCTCTTGATGATTGTCCACAAGTTCTCAATGGGATTAAGATCTGGGGAGTTTCCACGCCATGGACCCAAAATCTCAATGTTTTGTTCCATGAGCCATTTAGTGATCCCCTTTGCTTTATGGCAAGGTGCTCCATCATGCTGGAAAAGGCATTGTTGGGGCCAAACTGCTCTTGGACAGTTGGAGAAGTTGCTCTTGGAGGACATTCTGGTGCCATTCTTTATTCATGGCTGTGTTTTTAGGCCAGACTGTGAGTGGTGCGATTCCCTTGGCTGAGAAGCAACCCCACACATGAATGGTTTCCGGATGCTTAACAGTTGGCATGAGACAAGACTGGTGGTAGCACTCACCTCTTCTTCTCCGAATAAGCTGTTTCCAGATGTCCCAAACAATCGAAAAGGGGATTCATCTGAGAAATGACTTTCCCCAGTCCTCAGCAGTCACTCCCTGTACCTTCTGCAGAATATCAGCTGGTTCCTGGTGTTTTTTCTGGAGAGAAGTGGCTTCTTTGCTGCCCTCCTTGAAACCAGGCCTTGCTCCAGCCGTCTCCGCCTCACAGTGCGTGCAGAAGTACTCACACCCGCCTGCTGCCATTGCTGAGCTAGCTCGCCACTGCTGGTAGTCTGATCCCGCAGCTGAAACAGGTTTAAGATACGGTCCTGGCGTTTGCTGGTCCTTCTTGGGCGCCCTGGAGCCTTTTTGGCAACAATGGAAGCTCTCTCCTTGAAGTTCTTGATGATGTGATAGATTGTTGACTGAGGTGCAATCTTTGTAGCTGCGATGCTCTTCCTTGTTAGGCCATTTTTGTGCAGAGCAATGATGGCTGCACGTGTTTCTTTAAAGATAACCATGGTTAACTGAAGAGAAACAATGATACCAAGCACCAGCCTCCTTTTAAAGTGTCCAGTGGTGTCATTCTTACTTAATCATGACTGATTGATCGCCAGCCTTGTCCTCATCAACACCCACACCTGTGTTACTGGAACAATCACTAAAACAATGTTAGCTGCTCTTTTTAAGGCAGGAATGCAATGATGTTGAAATGTGTTTTGGGGGTTAAAGTTCATTTTCTTAGCCAATATTGACTTTGCAAGTAATTGCTGTTAAGCTGATCACTCTTTATGACATTCTGGAGTATATGCAAATTGCCATTAGAAAAACTTAAGCGGTAGACTTTGTAAAAATTAATGTTTGTAGCATTCTCAAAACTTTTGGCCATGACTGTAGAGCTTTTTGGGAAAAGCCATCAACATAGAGTTTCCAGAGGAAAAAAAAAAGAGGCATTCAAAGAAAAGAACACGGTCCCTACAGTCAAACATGGCGGAGGTTCCCTGATGTTTTGTGGTTGCTTTGCTGCCTCTGGCACTGGACTGCTTGACCATGTGCATGGCATTATGATGTCTGAAGACTACCAACACATTTTGCAGCATAATGTAGGGCCCAGTGTGAGAAAGCTGGGTCTTCCTCAGAGGTCATGGGTCTTCCAGCAGGACAATGACCCAAAACACACTTCAAAAAGCACTAGAAAATGGTTTGAGAGAAAGCACTGGAAACTACTAAAGTGGCCAGCAATGAATCCAGACCTGAACCCCATAGAAAACCTGTGGAGAGATCTCAAAATGGCAGTTTGGAGAAGGCACCCTTCAAATCTCAGGGACCTGGAGCAGTTTGCCAAAGAAGAATGGTCTAAAATTCCTGCAGAGCATTGTAAGAAACTCATTGATGGTTACCGGAAGAGGCTGTGCGCAGTTATTTTGGCTGAAGGTTGTGCAACCAAGTATTAGGCTAAGGGTGCCAGTACTTTTGTCTGGCCCATTTTTGGAGATTTGTGTGAAATGAGCAATGATGTGATTTTTGTTTCATTCTCTTTTGTGTTTTTTCATTGCAAGCAAAATAAATGAATATAATAATACCAAAGAATGTGTGATTGCAATCATTTTCAAGAATCTGAGTATTATCTGACAGAAATGCAGGGGTGCCAATACTTTTGGCCAGCACTGTATATATATATGTGTGTGTGTGTATGTATATAAATATATATATGTGTGTATATATATGTATATATATAGTCTGGAAAGTCCATATTGTATATATTGTAGTTTCTAGTGTGCCCTTATGGCGATTAAAAATATATAATTTAATCTTGGGCTGGTCTGTTATGTCGATCCTGAATTCCACGTCTGTGTGCTCGGCGTAATAGTTATCGTAATCGATTGGTGGCAGCGAGTTTGTGCCAAGGATCATTGTGGGGCAACCAGTGAGATCTGGGGAGGATTAGATATATTCCGCTCGCAGGAGTTGGGGGAATATATACACTACTCTCACCGGGAACCCTTCAATCAGCATAGTAGAAGAGCGGCCTCCTTTCTTATTGTCCGGCGATCCCATAATTGGCCTGACTATAAGAGGGGTGCTAGAGAGCGAGTCACGTGCTCAGTCTGTCGGGTGGTGGAACTTCCTCTTCCTCCCCCCTTTTCCTGACAGGTAGTCCTTGATATCTCAGCCAGCTGTCCCGCTGTGAAGCACAGATCGCTGTGTGTGACAGCGAGACAGCAACAACTAAATGTGCAGGCAGCAGGAGCCGGCTTCTGTGGACGCTGGTAACCAATGTAAACATCGGGTAACCAAGAAGCCCTGTCCTTGGTTACCCGATATTTACCTTCGATATCAGTCTCCTCCACTCTCACTGCCAGTGCCGGCTCCTGCTCCCTGCACATGTAGCTGCAGGACACATCGGGTTAATTAACCCGATGTGTGCTGTAACTAGGAGAGCAAGGAGCCAGCGCTAAGCATTGTGCGCTGCTCCCTGCTCTGTGCACATTTAGCTGCAGCACACATCGGGTTAATTAACCCGATGTGTACTGTAGCTAGGAGAGCAAGGAGCCAGCGCTAAGCATTGTGCGCTGCTCCCTGCTCTGTGCACATGTAGCTGCAGGACACATCGGGTTAATTAACCCGATGTGTACTGTAGCTAGGAGAGCAAGGAGCCAGCGCTAAGCATTGTGCGCTGCTCCCTGCTCTGTGCACATGTAGCTGCAGGACACATCGGGTTAATTAACCCGATGTGTACTGTAGCTAGGAGAGCAAGGAGCCAGCGCTAAGCATTGTGCGCTGCTCCCTGCTCTGTGCACATGGAGCTGCAGCACACATCGGGTAATTAACCCGATGTGTGCTGTAACTAGGAGAGCAGGGAGCCAGTGCTAAGCGGTGTGCGCTGCTCCCTGCTCTCTGCACGTGTAGCTCCGTGCAGTGGTAACCAAGGTAAATATCGGGTTGGTTACCGATATTTACCTTAGTTACCAAGCGCAGCATCTTCCACGCGGCGCTGGGGGCTGGTCACTGGTTGCTGGTGAGCTCACCAGCAACTCGTGTAGCCACGCTCCAGCGATCCCTGCCAGGTCAGGTTGCTGGTGGGATCGCTGGAGCGTCGCAGTGTGACATCTCACCAGCAACCTCCTAGCAACTTACCAGCGATCCCTATCGTTGTTGGGATCGCTGGTAAGTTGCTTAGTGTGACTGGACCTTAACACTAGACTCCTAAAGGTACCGTCACACTAAGCAACTTACCAACGATCCCAACAACGATAGGGATTGCTGGTAAGTTGCTAGGAGGTTGCTGGTGAGATGTCACACTGCGACGCTCCAGCGATCCCACCAGCAACCTGACCTGGCAGGGATCGCTGGAGCGTGGCTACACGAGTTGCTGGTGAGCTCACCAGTGACCAGTGACAAGCCCCCAGCGCCGCGTGGAAGATGCTGCGCTTGGTAACTAAGGTAAATATCGGTAACCAACCCGATATTTACCTTGGTTACCACCGCACGGAGCTACACGTGCAGAGAGCAGGGAGCAGCGCACACTGAGCGCTGGCTCCCTGCTCTCCTAGCTACAGCACACATCGGGTTAATTACCCGATGTGTGCTGCAGCTACATGTGCACAGAGCAGGGAGCAGCGCACAATGCTTAGCGCTGGCTCCTTGCTCTCCTAGTTACAGCACACATCGGGTTAATTAACCCGATGTGTGCTGCAGCTACATGTGCACAGAGCAGGGAGCAGCGCACAATGCTTAGCGCTGGCTCCTTGCTCTCCTAGCTACAGTACACATCGGGTTAATTAACCCGATGTGTGCTGCAGCTACATGTGCACAGAGCAGGGAGCAGCGCACAATGCTTAGCGCTGGCTCCTTGCTCTCCTAGCTACAGCACACATCGGGTTAATTAACCCGATGTGTCCTGCAGCTACACGCGCACAGAGCAGGAGCCGGCAGCACAGGCAGTGAGAGCGGCGGAGGCTGGTATCGAAGGTAAATATCGGGTAACCAAGGACAGGGCTTCTTGGTTACCCGATGTTTACATTGGTTACCAGCCTCCGCAGAAGCCGGCTCCTGCTGCCTGCACATTTAGTTGTTGCTGTCTCGCTGTCACACACAGCGATCTGTGCTTCACAGCGGGACAGCAACAACTAAAAAATGGCCCAGGACATTCAGCAACAACCAACGACCTCACAGCAGGGGCCAGGTTGTTGCTGGATGTCACACACAGCAACATCGCTAGCAACGTCACAAAAGTTGTTCCTTAGCAGCGATGTTGCTAGCGATGTTGCTTAGTGTGACGGGGCCTTAAGAGTCTTGTAGAAACAATGAGGGGCTTATCCCCCGTTTATAAACAATCTTCATGTCTGGCTGAATTTTCAGAACTTAACCCATGCTAGGCACTGACAGAGTCCATGTCGTCACAGGAGGCTTATAGCAAACTCCAATTAGCATTTTTCCATTATTCCGCTCCCCATGTACATTTACCCATACTGACTCTACATTGTTGCAGTTCCCCCCAATGTCATCATTCAACACAGGTTTTAGGTTAGATTTGATAAATATACACACCCCACCACCTTTTTTGTCTTTCCTGTCCTTTCCTGAATGTAGTATAACCCTGTATGTTTGTCACCCAGTCATGGCTTTCATCCAGCCAGGTTTCCGTAATGCCCACCACATCATAATCCATGGTTGACATAAGAGTCTCCAATCCATTCATTTTGTTTGCAAGACTTCTTGCATTTGCCAGTAGACATTTAATCCTATTAACACCTTTATTACTCCTAGCCTCCCTACGTTCCTTGTATGTCCCATCCCCCCCTACTCCTTCATTTACCCCTACCATCTCACTGTCTCTATCTGCTCTATCTATCCCTTTATTTGCTCCACTACCCTCCCTCCCCCCAGATCCTCCTCCATCTGTCTCACCATTTTCTCCCCCAGCACAGCTGCACCCTCCCCATTGAGGTGTAGCCCGTCCCTACCGTAGAGCCTGTAGCCGACTGAGAAGTCAGCCCAGTTCTCCATGAACCCAAACCCTTCCTTCCTGCACCAATTTCTGCACCACGTATTTATCTCCCTAAGCTCCCGCTGTCTTTCTAGTGACGCTCGTGGCACCGGTAGTATTTCTGAAAACACCACCTTGGAGGTCCTGGACTTCAGCTTCTCTCCTAGTTCCCTGGACTCATTTTTAAGGTCCTTCCACCTCCCTCTAACTTTGTCATTAGTGCCAATGTGCACCATGACCGCTGGGTTTTCCCCAGCCCCACCCGGCAATCTGTCTATCCGATCCGCAATATGCCGAACCCGAGCACCCGGCAGACAACACACTGTTCGGCATTCACAGTCTATTCCTCAGTTATTATTTCAGGGTATTGGGTCTTACAGGATTGGTTACAGATGGCTGCTCTCTCATCGTCCCAGGTGCGTGGAGGGTCTTGCACTTGGAGAGAGGGGGTATGTGCAGTAGAAGGGAGGGTATATGCACTAGGAGGGGGAGGTACGTGCACTAGGAGGGAGAAGGTATGTGCACTAGGTGAGGTACATGTACTAGGAGGGAGGAGGTACGTGCACTAGGAGGGAGAAGGTATGTGCACTAGGTGAGGTACATGTACTAGGAGGGAGAAGGTATGTGCACTAGGTGAGGTACATGTACTAGGAGGGAGGAGGTATGTGCACTAGGGGAGGTACATGCACTAGGAGGGAGGAGGTATGTGCACTAGGTGAGGTACATGTACTAGGAGGGAGGAGGTATGTGCACTAGGTGAGGTACATGTACTAGGAGGGAGGAGGTATGTGCACTAGGAGGGAGGAGGTATGTGCACTAGGAGGGAGGAGGTACGTGCACTAGGAGGGAGGAGGTACGTGCACTAGGAGGGAGGAGGTACGTGCACTAGGAGGGAGGAGGTACGTGCACTAGGAGGGAGGAGGTACGTGCACTAGGAGGGAGGAGGTATGCACTAGGTGAGGTACATGTACTAGGAGGGAGGAGGTACGTGCACTAGGAGGGAGGAGGTACGTGCACTAGGAGGGAGGAGGTACGTGCACTAGGAGGGAGGAGGTACGTGCACTAGGAGGGAGGAGGTACGTGCACTAGGAGGGAGGAGGTATGTGCACTAGGAGGGAGGAGGTATGTGCACTAGGTGAGGTACATGTACTAGGAGGGAGGAGGTATGTGCACTAGGTGAGGTACATGTACTAGGAGGGAGGAGGTATGTGCACTAGGTGAGGTACATGTACTAGGAGGGAGGAGGTATGTGCACTAGGTGAGGTACATGTACTAAGAGGGAGGAGGTATGTGCACTATGGGAGGTACAGGCACTAGGAGAGAGGAGGCACGTGCACTAGCGGAGGTACGGGCACTAGGAGGGAGAAGGTACGTGCACTAGGACAGATACGTGCACTAGGACGGAGGAGGAACGTGCACTAGGAGGAGGAATGTGCACTAGGGCAGATATGGGCACTAGGAGGAGGAGGAGGTACGTGCACTAGGAGGGGGAGGTACGTGCACTAGGACAGATACGTGCACTAGGAGGAGGAATGTGCACTAGGGCAGATACGGGCACTAGGAGGAGGAGGTACGTGCACTAGGAGGGAGGAGGAACCTGCACTAGGAGGGAGGAGGTACATGCACTAGGAGGGGGAGGTACATGCACTAGGACAGATACGTGCACTAGGACAGATACGGGCACTAGGAGGAGGAGGTACATGCACTAGGAGGGGGAGGAGGAACGTGCACTAGGAGGAGGAGGTACGTGCACTAGGACAGATACGTGCACTAGGGCAGATACGGGCACTAGGAGGAGGAGGTACATGCACTAGGAGGGGGAGGAGGAACGTGCACTAGGAGGAGGAGGAGGTACGTGCACTAGGAGGGGGAGGTACGTGCACTAGGACAGATATGTGCACTAGGAGGAGGAATGTGCACTAGGGCAGATACGGGCACTAGGAGGAGGAGGTACGTGCACTAGGAGGGAGGAGGAACCTGCACTAGGAGGGAGGAGGTACATGCACTAGGAGGGGGAGGTACGTGCACTAGGACAGATACGTGCACTAGGACAGATACGGGCACTAGGAGGAGGAGGTACATGCACTAGGAGGGGGAGGAGGAACGTGCACTAGGAGGAGGAGGTACGTGCACTAGGACAGATACGTGCACTAGGGCAGATACGGGCACTAGGAGGAGGAGGTACATGCACTAGGAGGGGGAGGAGGAACGTGCACTAGGAGGAGGAGGTACGTGCACTAGGAGGGGGAGGTACGTGCACTAGGACAGATACGTGCACTAGGAGGAGGAATGTGCACTAGGGCAGATACGGGCACTAGGAGGAGGAGGTACGTGCACTAGGAGGGAGGAGGAACCTGCACTAGGAGGGAGGAGGTACGTGCACTAGGAGGGGGAGGTACGTGCACTAGGACAGATACGTGCACTAGGAGGGGGAGGTACGCGCACTAGGGCAGATACGGGCACTAGGAGGAGGAGGTACATGCACTAGGAGGGGGAGGTACATGCACTAGGACAGATACGTGCACTAGGAGGAGGAATGTGCACTAGGGCAGATACGGGCACTAGGAGGGAGGAGGAACCTGCACTAGGAGGGAGGAGGTACGTGCACTAGGAAGGGGAGATACGTTCACTAGGACAGATACGTGCACTAGGAGGAGGAGGTACGTGCACTAGGACAGATACGTGCACTAGGAGGGAAGAGGAACCTGCACTAGGAGGAGGACGTACGTGCATTAGGAGGGAGGAGGTACGTGCACTAGGACAGATACATGCACTAGGAGGGAGGAGGTACATGCACTAGGAGGGAGGAGGTACGTGCACTAGGAGGAGGAGGTCCGTGCACTAGGAGGGGGAGGTACGTGCACTAGGACAGATACGTGCACTAGGAGGGAGGAGGTACGTGCACTAGGACAGATACGTGCACTAGGAGGAAAGAGGTACGTGCACTAGGACAGATACGTGCACTAGGAGGGAGGAGGTACGTGCACTAGGAGGGGGAGGTATGTGCACTAGGACAGATACGTGCACTAGGAGGGAGGAGGTATGTTCACTACGAGGAGGGGGTGGGGTTCGTACACTAGGAGGGGGTGGGGGGTTCGTACACTAGGAGGGGGTGGTATGTGCACTAGGAGGGGGGAGGTACGTGCACTAGGACAGATACGTGCACTAGGAGGGAGGAGGTACGTGCACTAGGACAGATACGTGCACTAGGAGGGAGGAGGTACGTGCACTAGGAGGAGGAGGTCCGTGCACTAGGAGGGGGAGGTCCGTGCACTAGGAGGGGGAGGTACGTGCACTAGGACAGATACGTGCACTAGGAGGGAGGAGGTATGTGCACTAGGACAGATACGTGCACTAGGAGGAAAGAGGTACGTGCACTAGGACAGATATGTGCACTAGGAGGAAGGAGGTACGTGCACTAGGAGGGGGAGGTATGTGCACTAGGACAGATACGTGCACTAGGAGGGAGGGGATATGTTCACTACGAGGAGGGGGGGTTTGTACACTAGGAGGGGGTGGGGGGTTCGTACACTAGGAGGGGGTGGTATGTGCACTAGGAGGGGGGAGGTACGTGCACTAGGACAGATACGTGCACTAGGAGGGAGGAGGTACGTGCACTAGGAGGAGGAGGTACGTGCACTAGGAGGAGGAGGTAAGTGCACTAGGAGGGAGGAGGTATGTGCACTAGGACAGATACGTGCACTAGTAGGGGGAGGTATGTGCACTAGGAGGGGGGAGGGTTCGTGCACTAGGAGGGGGGGTATGTGCACTAGGAGGGTAGGAGGTATGTGCACTAGGAGGGTAGGAGGTATGTGAACTAGGAGGGTAGGAGGTATGTGAACTAGGAGGGTAGGAGGTATGTGCACTAGGAGGGTAGGAGGTATGTGCACTAGGAGGTAGGAGGTATGTGCACTAGGAGGGAGGAGGTACGTTCACTAGGAGGAGGGGGGGTTCGTACACTAGGAGGGGGGGTATGTGCACTAGGAGGGAGGAGGTATGTGCACTAGGAGGGTAGGAGGTATGTGCACTAGGAGGGGGAGGTACGTGCACTAGGACAGATACGTGCACTAGGAGGGAGGAGGTACGTGCACTAGGAGGGGGGAGGGTTCGTGCACTAGGAGGGAGGAGGTACAGTCAGGGTCAGAAATATTTGGACAGTGACACAAGTTTTGTTATTTTAGCTGTTTAGAAAAGCATGTTCAGAAATACAATTCTATATATAATATGGGCTGAAAGTGCACACTCCCAGCTGCAATATGAGAGTTTTCACATCCAAATCGGAGAAAGGGTTTAGGAATCATAGCTCTGTAATGCATAGCCTCCTCTTTTTCAAGGGACCAAAAGTAATTGGACAAGGGACTCTAAGGGCTGTAATTAACTCTGAAGGCGTCTCCCTCGTTAACCTGTAATCAATGAAGTAGTTAAAAGGTCTGGGGTTGATTACAGGTGTGTGGTTTTGCATTTGGAAGCTGTTGCTGTGACCAGACAACATGCGGTCTAAGGAACTCTCCATTGAGGTGAAGCAGAACATCCTGAGGCTGAAAAAAAAGAAAAAATCCATCAGAGAGATAGCAGACATGCTTGGAGTATCAAAATCAACAGTCGGGTACATTCTGAGAAAAAAGGAATTGACTGGTGAGCTTGGGAACTCAAAAAGGCCTGGGCGTCCACGGATGACAACAGTGGTGGATGATCGCCGCATACTTTCTTTGGTGAAGAAGAACCCGTTCACAACATCAACTGAAGTCCAGAACACTCTCAGTGAAGTAGGTGTATCTGTCTCTAAGTCACCAGTAAAGAGAAGACTCCATGAAAGTAAATACAAAGGGTTCACATCTAGATGCAAACCATTCATCAATTCCAAAAATAGACAGGCCAGAGTTACATTTGCTGAAAAACCCCTCATGAAGCCGGCTCAGTTCTGGAAAAGTATTCTATGGACAGATGAGACAAAGATCAACCTGTACCAGAATGATGGGAAGAAAAAAGACTGGAGAAGAAAGGGAACGGCACATGATCCAAGGCACACCACATCCTCTGTAAAACATGGTGGAGGCCACGTGATGGCATGGGCATGCATGGCTTTCAATGGCACTGGGTCACTTGTGTTTATTGATGACATAACAGCAGACAAGAGTAGCCGGATGAATTCTGAAGTGTACCGGGATATACTTTCAGCCCAGATTCAGCCAAATGCCGCAAAGTTGATCGGACGGCGCTTCATAGTACAGATGGACAATGACCCCAAGCATACAGCCAAAGCTACCCAGGAGTTCATGAGTGCAAAAAAGTGGAACATTCTGCAATGGCCAAGTCAATCACCAGATCTTAACCCAATTGAGCATGCATTTCACTTGCTCAAATCCAGACTTAAGACGGAAAGACCCACAAACTCCAAGACCTGAAGGCTGCGGCTGTAAAGGCCTGGCAAAGCATTAAGAAGGAGGAAACCCAGCGTTTGATGTCCATGGGTTGTGCACTAGGAGGGGGGGGGTATGTGCACTAGGAGGGGGGGGGGTATGTGCACTAGGAGGGGGGGTATGTGCACTAGGAGGGGAGGGGGGTATGTGCACTAGGGGGGGTATGTACACTAGGAGGGAGGTATGTGCACTAGGAGGGGGGGGGTATGTGCACTAGGAGGGGGGGAGTATGTGCACTAGGAGGGGGGGTATGTGCACTAGGAGGGGGGGGGTATGTGCACTAGGAGGGGGGGGGTATGTGCACTAGGGGGGTATGTACACTAGGAGGGAGGTATGTGCACTAGGAGGGAGGTATGTACACTAGGAGGGGGGGTATGTGCACTAGGAGGGGGGGGTATGTGTATCTAGGAGGGGGGGGTTATGTGCACTAGGAGGGGAGGGGGTATGTGCACTAGGAGGGGGGGTATGTGCACTAGGAGGGGGGGTATGTGCAGTAGGAGGGGGGGTATGTGCAGTAGGAGGGGGGGTATGTGCACTAGGGGGGGGGGTATGTGCACTAGGAGGGGGGGTATGTGCACTAGGAGGGAGGTATGTGCACTAGGAGGGGGGATGTGCACTAGGAGGGGAAGGATGTGCACTAGGAGGGGGGGATGTGCACTAGGAGGGGGGGATGTGCACTAGGAGGGGGGGTGTGCACTAGGAGGGGGGGTATGTGAACTAGGAGGGAGGCATGTGCACTAGGAGGGGGGGATGTGCACTAGGAGGGGGGGATGTGCACTAGGAGGGAGGTATGTGCACTAGGAGGGGGGGGGTATGTGAACTAGGAGGGGGGGGTATGTGCACTAGGAGGGGGGGGTATGTGCACTAGGAGGGGGGGGTATGTGCACTAGGAGGGGGGGTATGTGCACTAGGAGGGGGGGGTATGTGCACTAGGAGGGGGGGTATGTGCACTAGGAGGAGGAGGGGTATGTGCACTAGGAGGGGGGAGGGGTATGGGCACTAGGAGGGGGGGGTATGTGCACTAGGAGGGGGGGGGTATGTGCACTAGGAGGGGGGGGGTATGTGCACTAGGAGGGGGGGTATGTGCACTAGGTGGGGGGGGTATGTGCACTAGGAGGAGGAGGGGTATGTGCACTAGGAGGGGGGGTATGGGAACTAGGAGGGGGGAGGGGTATGTGCACTAGGATGGGGGGGGTATGTGCACTAGGAGGGGGGGGGTATGTGCACTAGGAGGGGGGGGGTATGTGCACTAGGAGGGGGGGGTATGTGCAGTAGGAGGGGGGGGTATGTGCAGTAGGAGGGGGGGGTATGTGCAGTAGGAGGGGGGGGTATGTGCACTAGGGGGGGGTATGTGCACTAGGAGGGGGGGGGTATGTGCACTAGGAGGGGGGGTATGTGCACTAGGAGGGGGGGGGTATGTGCACTAGGAGGGGGGGGGTATGTGCAGTAGGAGGGGGGGGTATGTGCAGTAGGAGGGGGGGGTATGTGCAGTAGGAGGGGGGGGGTATGTGCAGTAGGAGGGGGGGGTATGTGCACTAGGAGGAGGAGGGGTATGTGCACTAGGAGGGGGGGTATGGGAACTAGGAGGGGGGAGGGGTATGTGCACTAGGAGGGGGGGGTATGTGCACTAGGAGGGGGGGGTATGTGCACTAGGAGGGGGGGTATGTGCACTAGGAGGGGGGGGGATATGTGCACTAGGAGGGGGGGGTATGTGCACTAGGAGGGGGGGTATGTGCACTAGGAGGGGGGGGGGATGTGCACTAGGAGGGGGGGGGGGTATGTGCACTAGGAGGGGGGGGATGTGCACTAGGAGGGGGGGGGGATGTGCACTAGGAGGGGGGGGGATATGTGCACTAGGAGGGGGGGGTATGTGCACTAGGAGGGGGGGTATGTGCACTGGGGCAGATACGGGCACTAGGGGGTGTATATAATATACGGGGGGTGTAGACAAAACCTATTTGCAACAAACAGCGCACTTTACGGTTACTCAGTTTCCGCTCCCTGTTGCCATGGAGATGACGTCGCGCACGTCGGCGGGTGTGGTCACGTGGAGGGGGCGTGTCCTTTATTGGAGATAGCGCGCGTTGCGGAGCGTTCAGTCTTCTCCGGAGCCCGAGGTGAGAGCGGAGACCGCGGCCGCTGTGCGCGCGGTACCGGCGGAGTGTGGGGAGCGCGGGGCCGGACGCCGGAGAGGATGCGGGAATCTGAGGAGCCGCCATTGTGTTTATAGGGGGAGGGGAGACGCCATGTTTTGAATTCCGAGGACGGCGATCTCGGAGTTGTTCGCCTGCGGACCTGGCGCTCGGTCCCGGGGCTGAGTGCAGCCGGCAGCCTTCTTCCTACGGGCCCCGGCGGCCGGTGTGGCCCTATTCTCGCGGCCCCCGCGTCTCCCTCCCCCTCGCGCAGGCGCAGATCCCGCCCATCATTTTGGTCCGTTTAAAAGATGCTGCGGCTACTGATTGGCTGGCCGAGGCTCCGCCCACCGAATGCTGCTCTTTGTTTTGTGTTTTCTTCTCCCGCTTTTAGCTGAGCGTTGATTGGCTGAGCCGTCATCACTCGGCCTCTGATTGGCTGCGGGTAATATGTGCGCGCGGCGCGTCTCCTCCCTCTTTCGGCGTCTGCTGTGACCGACTATTCCCGGGACTGAGCGGCCGGAGCGAGCTGCACCGACACCCCCGGCCGCCCCCTGCAGGGCGCCGAGTGTCCCCTCCGTGCGGGCCCCGCCCCCTGCAGGGCGCCGAGTGTCCCCTCCGTGCGGGCCCCGCCCCCTGCAGGGCGCCGAGTGTCCCCTCCGTGCGGGCCCCGCCCCCTGCAGGGCGCCGAGTGTCCCCTCCGTGCGGGCCCCGCCCCCTGCAGGGCGCCGAGTGTCCCCTCCGTGCGGCCCCGCCCCCTGCAGGGTGAGCGCAGTGTCTGACCGCCGTCCTCTGTGCAGGTAGCCGCGATCTCACCATGCCGATCCGACGCTCCGTCAATTCCTCCAGCCAGGAGTCCGCTCCGAAGAACCGGCCAGCGGAGAGCGAGGACAAGAAGGCAGGTATGTGTGGGGCGCTGGGTGCTGCGGGCTCCCGCCCTCCTCTGCCCCCGTTCACCTCTCCCTACCCACAGAGGCCGATGCCAGCTCTGAGGAGTCTGCGTCCACCGGAGAGGAGCAGGAGACTCCCCCCGCCACCTCCAGCGAGACCGAGCAGCCGAAGGAGGCCGAGGCCAACGAGAAGGCCGCCGAGGGGGCGGTGAGCGAGGACGGCAAGAAAGAGTGAGTGCGAGGAGGGCGGGCGAGAGCTAGCGAGGAGGAGGGTGATGGGTAAGATGGAGGGCGGGCGAGAGCTAGCGAGGAGGAGGGTGATGGTAAGATGGAGGGCGGGCGAGAGCTGACGAGGATGGCGGGCGAGAGCTAGCGAGGAGGAGGGGGATGGTAAGATGGAGGGCGGGCGAGAGCTAGCGAGGAGGAGGGGGATGGTAAGATGGAGGGCGGGCGAGAGCTAGCGAGGAGGAGGGGGATGGTAAGATGGAGGGCGGGCGAGAGCTAGCGAGGAGGAGGGTGATGGTAAGATGGAGGGCGGGCGAGAGCTAGCGAGGAGGAGGGTGATGGTAAGATGGAGGGCGGGCGAGAGCTAGCGAGGGGGAGGGTGATGGTAAGATGGAGGGCGGGCGAGAGCTAGCGAGGAGGAGGGGGATGGTAAGATGGAGGGCGGGCGAGAGCTAGCGAGGAGGAGGGGGATGGGTAAGATGGAGGGCGGGCGAGAGCTAGCGAGGAGGAGGGTGATGGTAAGATGGAGGGCGGGCGAGAGCTAGCGAGGAGGAGGGGGATGGTAAGATGGAGGGCGAGCGAGAGCTAGCGAGGAGGAGGGGGAGGGCAGGCGAGAGCTAGCGAGGAGGAGGGTGATGGTAAGATGGAGGGCGAGCGAGAGCTAGCGAGGAGGAGGGTGATGGTAAGATGGAGGGCGGGCGAGAGCTAGCGAGGAGGAGGGTGATGGGTAAGATGGAGGGCGGGCGAGAGCTAGCGAGGAGGAGGGGGATGGTAAGATGGAGGGCGGGCGAGAGCTAGCGAGGAGGAGGGTGATGGTAAGATGGAGGGCGGGCGAGAGCTAGCGAGGAGGAGGGTGATGGTAAGATGGAGGGCGGGCGAGAGCTAGCGAGGAGGAGGGGGATGGTAAGATGGAGGGCGGGCGAGAGCTAGCGAGGAGGAGGGGGATGGTAAGATGGAGGGCGGGCGAGAGCTAGCGAGGAGGAGGGGGATGGTAAGATGGAGGGCGGGCGAGAGCTAGCGAGGAGGAGGGGGATGGTAAGATGGAGGGCGGGCGAGAGCTAGCGAGGAGGAGGGGGATGGTAAGATGGAGGGCGGGCGAGAGCTAGCGAGGAGGAGGGGGATGGTAAGATGGAGGGCGGGCGAGAGCTAGCGAGGAGGAGGGGGATGGTAAGATGGAGGGCGGGCGAGAGCTAGCGAGGAGGAGGGGGATGGTAAGATGGAGGGCGGGCGAGAGCTAGCGAGGAGGAGGGGGATGGTAAGATGGAGGGCGGGCGAGAGCTAGCGAGGGGGAGGGTGATGGTAAGATGGAGGGCGGGCGAGAGCTAGCGAGGAGGAGGGGGATGGTAAGATGGAGGGCGGGCGAGAGCTAGCGAGGAGGAGGGGGATGGGTAAGATGGAGGGCGGGCGAGAGCTAGCGAGGAGGAGGGTGATGGTAAGATGGAGGGCGGGCGAGAGCTAGCGAGGAGGAGGGGGATGGTAAGATGGAGGGCGAGCGAGAGCTAGCGAGGAGGAGGGGGAGGGCAGGCGAGAGCTAGCGAGGAGGAGGGTGATGGTAAGATGGAGGGCGAGCGAGAGCTAGCGAGGAGGAGGGTGATGGTAAGATGGAGGGCGGGCGAGAGCTAGCGAGGAGGAGGGGGATGGTAAGATGGAGGGCGGGCGAGAGCTAGCGAGGAGGAGGGTGATGGTAAGATGGAGGGCGAGCGAGAGCTAGCGAGGGGGAGGGTGATGGTAAGATGGAGGGCGGGCGAGAGCTAGCGAGGAGGAGGGGGATGGGTAAGATGGAGGGCGGGCGAGAGCTAGCGAGGAGGAGGGTGATGGTAAGATGGAGGGCGGGCGAGAGCTAGCGAGGAGGAGGGGGATGGGTAAGATGGAGGGCGGGCGAGAGCTAGCGAGGGGGAGGGTGATGGGTAAGATGGAGGGCGGGCGAGAGCTAGCGAGGAGGAGGGTGATGGGTAAGATGGAGGGCGGGCGAGAGCTAGCGAGGAGGAGGGTGATGGTAAGATGGAGGGCGGGCGAGAGCTAGCGAGGAGGAGGGGGATGGTAAGATGGAGGGCGGGCGAGAGCTAGCGAGGAGGAGGGGGATGGTAAGATGGAGGGCGGGCGAGAGCTAGCGAGGAGGAGGGGGATGGTAAGATGGAGGGCGGGCGAGAGCTAGCGAGGAGGAGGGTGATGGTAAGATGGAGGGCGGGCGAGAGCTAGCGAGGAGGAGGGGGATGGTAAGATGGAGGGCGGGCGAGAGCTAGCGAGGAGGAGGGGGATGGTAAGATGGAGGGCGGGCGAGAGCTAGCGAGGAGGAGGGGGATGGGTAAGATGGAGGGCGGGCGAGAGCTAGCGAGGAGGAGGGGGATGGTAAGATGGAGGGCGGGCGAGAGCTAGCGAGGAGGAGGGTGATGGGTAAGATGGAGGGCGGGCGAGAGCTAGCGAGGAGGAGGGTGATGGGTAAGATGGAGGGCGGGCGAGAGCTAGCGAGGAGGAGGGGGATGGTAAGATGGAGGGCGGGCGAGAGCTAGCGAGGAGGAGGGGGATGGGTAAGATGGAGGGCGGGCGAGAGCTAGCGAGGAGGAGGGTGATGGTAAGATGGAGGGCGAGCGAGAGCTAGCGAGGGGGAGGGTGATGGTAAGATGGAGGGCGGGCGAGAGCTAGCGAGGAGGAGGGGGATGGGTAAGATGGAGGGCGGGCGAGAGCTAGCGAGGAGGAGGGTGATGGTAAGATGGAGGGCGGGCGAGAGCTAGCGAGGAGGAGGGGGATGGGTAAGATGGAGGGCGGGCGAGAGCTAGCGAGGGGGAGGGTGATGGGTAAGATGGAGGGCGGGCGAGAGCTAGCGAGGAGGAGGGGGATGGTAAGATGGAGGGCGGGCGAGAGCTAGCGAGGAGGAGGGGGATGGGTAAGATGGAGGGCGGGCGAGAGCTAGCGAGGAGGAGGGGGATGGTAAGATGGAGGGCGGGCGAGAGCTAGCGAGGAGGAGGGTGATGGGTAAGATGGAGGGCGGGCGAGAGCTAGCGAGGAGGAGGGTGATGGGTAAGATGGAGGGCGGGCGAGAGCTAGCGAGGAGGAGGGGGATGGTAAGATGGAGGGCGGGCGAGAGCTAGCGAGGGGGATGGGTAAGATGGAGGGCGGGCGAGAGCTAGCGAGGAGGAGGGGGATGGTAAGATGGAGGGCGGGCGAGAGCTAGCGAGGAGGAGGGGGATGGGTAAGATAGAGGGCGGGCGAGAGCTAGCGAGGAGGAGGGGGATGGTAAGATGGAGGGCGGGCGAGAGCTAGCGAGGAGGAGGGTGATGGGTAAGATGGAGGGCGGGCGAGAGCTAGCGAGGAGGAGGGTGATGGTAAGATGGAGGGCGGGCGAGAGCTAGCGAGGAGGAGGGTGATGGTAAGATGGAGGGCGGGCGAGAGCTAGCGAGGAGGAGGGTGATGGTAAGATGGAGGGCGGGCGAGAGCTAGCGAGGAGGAGGGTGATGGTAAGATGGAGGGCGAGCGAGAGCTAGCGAGGAGGAGGGGGATGGTAAGATGGAGGGCTAGCGAGGAGGAGGGGGATGGTAAGATGGAGGGCGGGCGAGAGCTAGCGAGGAGGAGGGGGATGGTAAGATGGAGGGCGGGCGAGAGCTAGCGAGGAGGAGGGGGATGGTAAGATGGAGGGCGGGCGAGAGCTAGCGAGGAGGAGGGGGATGGTAAGATGGAGGGCGGGCGAGAGCTAGCGAGGAGGAGGGGGATGGTAAGATGGAGGGCAGGCGAGAGCTAGCGAGGAGGAGGGTGATGGGTAAGATAGAGGGCGGGCGAGAGCTAGCGAGGAGGAGGGTGAGGGCAGGGTAGAGTATGCGTTGCGATAGAGCGAGGACGGCGGCCGAGCATGGAGCATAGGAACACGTGAGTAGACGGTGGCAGGGAGTGAGGCTGGCGAGGCGTGAGGCTGGCGAGGCGTGAGGCTGGCGGGGCGTGAGGCTGGCGGGGCGCGAGGCTGGCGGGGCGCGAGGCTGGCGGGGCGCGAGGCTGGCGGGGCGTGAGGCGTCACTCACACTCGTCCTGTGTCTCAGGGGCGACAAGGAGCCGTCCAAAGAGAAGGATAAGAAGGTGAAGAAGACCATCCCCTCCTGGGCCACCCTGTCTGCCAGCCAGCTGGCCCGGGCCCAGAAGCAGACGCACATGGCCTCCTCCTCCCGGCCAAAGATGGATGAGATCCTGACCGAGGCAATCAAGGTGAGCGCAGAAGGTAGACGTGACGTGCAGAAGTGTGTGCGCCCCTCCTAATTAGCATACAAGGAGACGCTGGTGTATGGAGCCCCCCGAAGCTGTGTGCAGAGTGGGGGTCTCTGCAGTTTGTGGGGTGCATCAGGGGGGGCTTCATGGCGGCAGCAGGTTTTATTTATAGAGCCCCACTGATTCCCGCTGCTGCACATGAAGGGGGTCTGGTATAGATGACAGTATACAGGCTGGCACAGCGCTGGTGGGCTGCCATTCTGCTGATGCCCCCCGTGTCTCCTCTGCAGGCCTGCTTCCAGAAGACCGGGGCCTCCGTCGTGGCAATTCGGAAGTACATCATCAGCAAGTACCCGTCTCTGGAGCTGGAGAAGAGGGGCTACCTGCTGAAGCAGTCCCTGAAGAGGGCGCTGCAGAGGGGCAACATCCGGCAGGTGAGGGGGCGCTGCTGGGGGGGGGGGGCTGCGCTGCCGCTGGGATGTGCGCTGTCGCTGGGGGTGTGCGCCACCGCTGGAGGGTACGCGCTGTCGCCTCCGTGCTGCCACCTGCACTGTAATCTGTTTCTGTCTCTACAGGTGAAGGGGAAGGGGGCGTCCGGCAGCTTTGTGGTCGCTTCCAACTCTTCCAAGTCTGCATCCAAGTCCCGAGACAAGAAGGTGGGCAGCGCAGCATGAGGGGGGAGGCCGGAGGGGGGAGGCCGGAGGGGGGAGGCTCCTTCTTACAGCACATTCTTATCTTTGGCAGAAGAGCAGCTCTGCGGCCGGAGATCAGCCCAACGTGAAGCTGGAGGACATCCTGCCGCTGGCCTTCACCAGACTGTGCGAGCCCAAGGAGGCGTCCTACAGCCTGATCAAGAAGTACGTGTCCCAGTATTACCCCAAACTGAAGGTGGACGTGAGGTGAGACCTGCTGCGCGCTGTCCTGGAGGTGGGGGACCGGGGCGTCTGCAGGGAACTCACCTGACTTGGGTGTTGTAGGCCTCAGCTCCTGAAGAACGCGCTGCAGAGGGCAGTGGAGAAGGGGCAGCTGGAGCAGATCACCGGAAAAGGAGCTTCTGGCACATTCCAGGTCAGTCTGCCGATGGACGGCTTCGGCGTCTCCTGCATCGGGCGGCTCCGGCGGCTCCTGCATCGGGCGGCTTCCCTACCTCACCCGTCTGACGACTCCGGCGGCTCCTGCACCGGGCGGCTTCCCTACCTCACCCGTCTGACGACTCCGGCGGCTCCTGCACTGGGCGGCTCCTGCACTGGGCGGCTCCTGCACCGGGCGGCTTCCCTACCTCACCCGTCTGACGGCTCCGGCGTCTCCTGCATCGGGCGCCTCCTTTACCTTACCTGTCTGATGGCTTCCCTATCGCACCTGTTGGACGGTTCTCGCGTCTCACCCATCGGACGGCTCACATGTCTTGCGCACCGGATGGATCCCGAGTCTTGCGCGTTCTTTATATTCCCTACATTTATAGCAGTCACCTGCTGCGTTGCGGTGTTTGGGGGTCCAGGCTTCGCTGCTGGTTTATGTGATGGTATAAGCACAATGTCTTGTTGGTCTGGGCGGGGTCCCGCAGGCGGAGACTCCTGGTGTTTAATGGCTTTCTTCTGTCTTGAAGCTGAAGCGAGCAGGTGACAAGCCCCTTCTGAGCGGAGGAGGGTTTGAGGATGCCATCCTGTCTGCCATCACTGCCATGAACGAGCCCAAGACCTGCTCCACCACGGCCATCAAGAAATATGTGCTGGAGAACCATCCCGGTGTGAACTCCAGCTTCCAGGGTGAGCCAAGATCGCAGCCGCCTGCTCCCTGTGTGTGTACGCAGCCTCCCGCCGGCCACTTCCCCGGCGTGTGCCTGCGTACAGCCTCCCGCTCCCCGTGTGTGTGTGCCTGCGTACAGCCTCCCGCTCCCCGTGTGTGTGCGTGCGCGCAGCCTCCCGCTCCCCCGGTGTGTGTGTGTGTGTGTGTGTGGCCTCCCGCTCCCCCGGTGTGTGTGTGCACAGCCTCCCTGTGTGTGTGTGCGTGTGCGCAGCCTCCCGCTCCCCCGGTGTGTGTGTGTGTGTGTGTGTGTGTGTGTAGCCTCCCTGTGTGTGTGTGCGTGTGCGCAGCCTCCCGCTCCCCCGGTGTGTGTGTGTGTGTGTGTGTGGCCTCCCGCTCCCTGTGTGTGTACGCAGCCTCCCGCCGGCCACTTCCCCGGTGTGTGCCTGCGTACAGCCTCCCGCTCCCCGTGTGTGTGTGCCTGCGTACAGCCTCCCGCTCCCCGTGTGTGTGTGCCTGCGTACAGCCTCCCGCTCCCCGTGTGTGTGTGCCTGCGTACAGCCTCCCGCTCCCCGTGTGTGTGTGCCTGCGTACAGCCTCCTGCTCCCCCCGGTGTGTGCGTGCGCGCAGCCTCCCGCTCCCCCGGTGTGTGTGTGTGTGTGTGTGTGTGTGTGTGTGGCCTCCCGCTCCCCCGGTGTGTGTGTGCACAGCCTCCCTGTGTGTGTGTGTGCGTGTGCGCAGCCTCCCGCTCCCCCGGTGTGTGTGTGTGTGTGTGTGTGCGTGCAGCCTCCCTGTGTGTGTGTGTGTGTGTGTGTGTGTGCGCAGCCTCCCGCTCCCCCGGTGTGTGTGTGTGCGCAGCCTCCCGCTCCCCCTGTGTGTGTGTGTGTGTGTGTGTGTGGCCTCCCGCTCCCCGTGTGTGTGTGTGTGGCCTCCCGCTCCCCGTGTGTGTGTGTGTGTGCGTGGCCTCCCGCTCCCCCGGTGTGTGTGTGTGTGTGTGTGTAGCCTCCCGCTCCCCCGGTGTGTGTGTGTGTGTGTGTGTGTGCGCGCAGCCTCCCGCTCCCCCGGTGTGTGTGTGTGTGTGTGTGTGTGTGTGTGTGTGTGTGTGCAGCCTCCCTGTGTGTGTGTGTGCGTGTGCGCAGCCTCCCGCTCCCCCGGTGTGTGTGTGTGTGTGTGTGTGTGTGTGTGTGTGTGGCCTCCCGCTCCCCATGTGTGTGTGTGTGTGTGTGTGTGTGTGTGTGTGTGTGTGTGGCCTCCCGCTCCCCCGGTGTGTGTGTGTGCGCAGCCTCCCGCTCCCCGTGTGTGTGTGTGTGGCCTCCCGCTCCCCTGGTGTGTGTGGCCTCCCGCTCCCCCGGTGTGTGTGTGTGGCCTCCCGCTCTCCCGGTGTGTGTGTGTGTAGCCTCCCGCTCCCCCGGTGTGTGTGTGTAGCCTCCTGCTCCCCCGGTGTGTGTGTGTGTGCGTGTGCGCAGCCTCCCGCTCCCCCGGTGTGTGTGTGTGTGTGTGTGTGCGCAGCCTCCCGCTCCCCCGGTGTGTGTGTGTGTGTGTGTAGCCTCCCGCTCCCCCGGTGTGTGTGTGTGTGGCCTCCCGCTCCCCCGGTGTGTGTGTGTGCGCGCGGCCTCCCGCTCCCCCGGTGTGTGTGTGTGTGTAGCCTCCCTGTGTGTGTGTGCGTGTGCGCAGCCTCCCGCTCCCCCGGTGTGTGTGTGTGTGTGTGTGTGTGTGTGGCCTCCCGCTCCCCCGGTGTGTGTGTGTGTGTGTGCGCAGCCTCCGTGTGTGTGTGTGTGTGTGTGTGCGCGCGCGCGCGCGCGCGCGCAGCCTCCCTGTGTGTGTGTGTGTGTGCAGCCTCCCGCTCCCCCTGTGTGTGTGTGTGTGTGTGTGTGTGTGTGTGTGTGTGTGTGTGTGTGGCCTCCCTGTGTGTGTGTGTGCGTGTGCGCAGCCTCCCGCTCCCCCGGTGTGTGTGTGTGTGTGTGTGTGTGTGTGTGTGTGGCCTCCCGCTCCCCATGTGTGTGTGTGTGTGTGTGTGTGTGGCCTCCCGCTCCCCCGGTGTGTGTGTGTGTGCGCAGCCTCCCGCTCCCCGTGTGTGTGTGTGTGGCCTCCCGCTCCCCTGGTGTGTGTGGCCTCCCGCTCCCCCGGTGTGTGTGTGTGGCCTCCCGCTCTCCCGGTGTGTGTGTGTGTAGCCTCCCGCTCCCCCGGTGTGTGTGTGTAGCCTCCTGCTCCCCCGGTGTGTGTGTGTGTGCGTGTGCGCAGCCTCCCGCTCCCCCGGTGTGTGTGTGTGTGTGTGTGTGCGCAGCCTCCCGCTCCCCCGGTGTGTGTGTGTGTGTGTGTAGCCTCCCGCTCCCCCGGTGTGTGTGTGTGTGGCCTCCCGCTCCCCCGGTGTGTGTGTGTGCGCGCGGCCTCCCGCTCCCCCGGTGTGTGTGTGTGTGTAGCCTCCCTGTGTGTGTGTGCGTGTGCGCAGCCTCCCGCTCCCCCGGTGTGTGTGTGTGTGTGTGTGTGTGTGTGGCCTCCCGCTCCCCCGGTGTGTGTGTGTGTGTGTGCGCAGCCTCCGTGTGTGTGTGTGTGTGTGTGTGCGCGCGCGCGCGCGCGCGCGCAGCCTCCCTGTGTGTGTGTGTGTGTGCAGCCTCCCGCTCCCCCTGTGTGTGTGTGTGTGTGTGTGTGTGTGTGTGTGTGTGTGGCCTCCCGCTCCCCCCGGTGTGTGTGCGCGCGCGCAGTCTCCCCCTCCCCCCGGTGTGTGTGTGTGTGTGTGTGTGTGTGCGCGCGCGCACAGTCTCCCGCTCCCCCCCGGTGTGTGCACGCGCACAGTCTCCCGCTCCCCCCCGGTGTGTGTGTGCGCGCGCACAGTCTCCCGCTCCCCCCGGTGTGTGTGTGCGCGCGCACAGTCTCCCGCTCCCCCCGGTGTGTGTGTGCGCGCGCACAGTCTCCCGCTCCCCCCGGTGTGTGTGTGCGCGCGCACAGTCTCCCGCTCCCCCCGGTGTGTGTGTGCGCGCGCACACAGTCTCCCGCTCCCCCCGGTGTGTGTGTGCGCGCGCACAGTCTCCCGCTCCCCCCGGTGTGTGTGTGCGCGCGCACAGTCTCCCGCTCCCCCCGGTGTGTGTGTGCGCGCGCACAGTCTCCCGCTCCCCCCGGTGTGTGTGTGCGCGCGCACAGTCTCCCGCTCCCCCCGGTGTGTGTGTGCGCGCGCACAGTCTCCCGCTCCCCCCGGTGTGTGTGTGCGCGCGCACAGTCTCCCGCTCCCCCCGGTGTGTGTGCGCGCGCACAGTCTCCCGCTCCCCCCGGTGTGTGTGTGCGCGCGCACAGTCTCCCGCTCCCCCCCGGTGTGTGTGTGCGCGCGCACAGTCTCCCGCTCCCCCCGGTGTGTGTGTGCGCGCGCACAGTCTCCCGCTCCCCCCGGTGTGTGTGTGCGCGCGCACAGTCTCCCGCTCCCCCCGGTGTGTGTGTGCGCGCGCACAGTCTCCCGCTCCCCCCGGTGTGTGTGTGCGCGCGCACAGTCTCCCGCTCCCCCCGGTGTGTGCGCGTGTGTGTGTGTGTGTGCGCGCAGCCTCCCGCTCCCCGCGTGTGTGTGCGCAGCCTCCCGCTCCCCGCGTGTGTGTGTGTGTGTGTGTGCGCAGCCTCCCGCTGCCCCTGGTGTGTGTGTGTGTGTGTGTGTGTGCGCGCGCGCGCAGTCTCCCGCTCCCCCGGTGTGTGTGTGTGTGTGTGCGCGCGCGCAGTCTCCCGCTCCCCCGGCGTGTGTGTGTGTGTGCGCGCGCAGTCTCCCGCTCCCCCGGCGTGTGTGTGTGTGTGCGTGCGCGCAGTCTCCCGCTCCCCCGGCGTGTGTGTGTGTGTGTGTGTGTGTGTGCGTGCGTGCGCGCAGTCTCCCGCTCCCCCCGGTGTGTGCGCAGCCATCACCTTCATGTCTTTCTCCCACAGTTCATCTGCTGAAGAGGACCCTGCAGAAGTGTGAGAAGAACGGCTGGATGGAGCAGATCTCCGGGAAGGGCTTCAGCGGCACGTACCAGCTCAGCTTCCCGTACTACCCCAGGTCTGAGCGCAGTGTGCTGCACACGTGGCCTGTGCCCGCGGCTGGAGACTGACCCTCCTCTCTTCCTGTAGCCCCATCATACTGTTCCCAGACAAGGCCAGTGAGGAAGAGGACGAGGAAGAGTCTGACAATGAATCAGAAGACTCTGAAGAGGAGGAGACTGAGGAAGAATCTGAGGATGAGGAGCCCCCACCCAAGAGGAGGTAAGTGACCCCCACACTGCGGGGGGCTCAGTCTGTGAGGGCCGGGGGTTCATAGGACGATGTCTCCTCTTGTGTAGGATGCAGAAGAAGGCGGCTCCATCCAAATCCAGGTCCAGAGCCCCCCCACCGAAACCCAAGAAGGCCGCTCCAGCCCCCCGGGGCAAAGCAAGAAGCGCCCCCAAAAAGGCTCCAGCACCACCCCCCCCTAAAGCGAAGAAGGGGAAATCTGCTCCCCCGCCTCCTCCACCTCCCCCTGCCAAAAAACCAGCCAGCCGGCCCTCAAAGAAGGCAGCCCCCGCAAAGAAAGCGGCAAAGCCTGCGGCAAAAGGCAAGTCCAGCCCGAGGAAATCGCTGCGCTCCAGGAAGTGACGCCGCAGAAGCCCCCGCGACCACCGCCGCAGAGAGGAGCCGTTCCGTGGCTTGTTTCCAGGAGGAGCCACTTTTCTAAAGTTGTCTGTTCATTTCCTCTTTGATTTCAGAGATGGTGCCGCGCTCTTACATCTGTTTTTGGTCTAGCCGTAGCCGCCGTGCTCCCCTCCCCCCACCGTGTCCTGACGGACGCCGGCACCCGCCATCCCCTCTCCCCATACGGTTTCTTGGTTGTGTAAATGATGAGAAATCCTTGTCAATGTTGAGCATTATTTAATGAACGTTGAGTCCCTTTTTCTGCAGGAGATCCCGTTTTATTCCTTTGGTAGAGCTGATCCCGGGTGATCCTCCCGGATCCGTTAGTAACATTGATGGTGCTGACTTAGCGAGGTGTAGGGTGCAGCGACGTCTGAGCCCCGCAGCAGGCGAGCCACTAGTGCGACTGTGAGGGTCCGGGGCTGAGGGGCTCGCTGGCCTCTGACCCGTCTTCCTGCCCCGCGGAGCGCGCTGTCACCTCCTGCCATACGCGGCTTCCAGCACACGCGCCCGTCCCTCACACTCCGCTACTGGCGGCTGTAGCTCGCACACCGTGAATAGACGTAGCATGTTGTACAGAAATCCAACCTTTTTTATTTTAAAGCCGATTGTGTCTTTATTTTAATGTTTGCCATTTTGTAAAGACTTAAAGGAAGGAGAGAAGCTGGGAATTCTGCTGTTTGCTAAATAAAGACTAGATTCTGCTAGGACGCGGTCTCGTCGTTCTTCTGCCCGGCACGCCGACTCGCCCACCATGAAGGAAGAGCGGGAGCGTGCGTGGGGCGAAGGGGAGCGTGCGTGGGGCGAAGGGGAGCGTGCGTGGGGCGAAGGGGAGCGGGAGTGTGTGGGCAAGAGTGCGGAGGCAAGGGAGCGTGGGGCAGGGGATCGGGAGTGTGCGGGCAAGACTGCGGAGGCAAGGGAGCGTGGGGCAGGGGAACGGGAGTGTGTGGGCAAAAGTGCGGAGGCAAGGGAGTGTGGGGCAGGGGATCGGGAGTGTGCGGGCAAGAGTGCGGAGGCAAGGGAGCGAGGGGCAGGGGAGTATGCGTGGGGCGAAGGGGAGCGGGAGTGTGTGGGCAAGAGTGCGGAGGCAAGGGAGTGTGGGGCAGGGGATCGGGAGTGTGCGGGCAAGACTGCGGAGGCAAGGGAGCGTGGGGCAGGGGAACGGGAGTGTGTGGGCAAAAGTGCGGAGGCAAGGGAGTGTGGGGCAGGGGATTGGGAGTGTGTGGGCAAGAGTGCGGAGGCAAAGGAGTGTGGGCAAGAGTGCGGAGGCAAGGGAGCGTGGGGAAGGAACGGGAGTGTGTGGGCAAGAGTGCGGAGGCAGGGGAACGGGAGTGTGTGGGCAAGAGTGCGGAGGCAAGGGAGCGTGGGGCGAAGGGGAGCGGGAGTGTGGGCAAGAGTGCGGAGGCAAGGGAGCGTGGGGCCGGGGATCGGAAGTGTGTGGGCAAGAATGCGGAGGCAAGGGAGCGTGGGGCAGGGGATCGGGAGTGTGGGCAAGAGTGCGGAGGCAAGAGAGCGTGTGGGCAAGAGTGCGGAGGCAAGGGATCGGGAGTGTGGGGGTAAGAGTGCGGAGGCAGGGGATCGGGAGTGTGTGGTCAAGAGTGCGGAGGCAGGGGATCGGGAGCGTGTGGGCAAGAGTGCGGAGGCAAGGGAGCGTGTGGGCAAGAGTGCGGAGGCAAGGGAGCGTGGGGGCAAGAGTGCGGAGGCAAGGGAGCGTGGGGCAGGGGAGTATGCGTGGGGCGAAGGGGAGCGGGAGTGTGTGGGCAAGAGTGCGGAGGCAAGGGAGCAAGGGGCAGGGGAGTATGCGTGGGGCGAAGGGGAGTGGGAGTGTGGGCAAGAGTGCGGAGGCAAGGGCGTGGGGCAGGGGAACGGGAGTGTGGGCAAAAGTGCAGAGGCAAGGGAGTGCGGAGGCAGGGGAGCGGGAGCGTGGGGGCAAGAGTGCGGAGGCAAGGGAGCATGGGGGCAAGAGTGCGGGGGCAAGAGTGCGGAGGCAAGGGCGTGGGGCAGGGGAACGGGAGTGTGTGGGCAAAAGTGCAGAGGCAAGGGAGTGCGGAGGCAGGGGAGCGTGGGGGCAAGAGTGCGGAGGCAAGGGAGCGTGGGGAAGGGGAACGGGAGTGTGTGGGCAAGGGAGCGTGGGGGCAAGAGTGCAGAGGCAAGGGAGCATGGGGCAGGGGATCGGGAGTGTGGGCAAAAGTGCGTGGGGCAGGGGGAGCAGGAGTGTGTGGGCAAGAGCACGGAGGCAAGGGAGCATGAGGCAGGGGATCGGGAGTGTGCGTGGGACAGGGGATCGGAAGTGTGTGGGCAAGAATGCAAAGGCAAGGGAGCGTGTGGGCAAGAGTGCGGAAGCAAGGGAGCATGGGGCAGGGGAACGGGAGTGTGTGGGCAAGAGCGTGGAGGCAAAGGAGCGCAGGGCAGGGGATCGGGAGTGTGTGGGCAAGAATGCGGAGGCAAGGGAGCGTGGGGCAGGGGATCGGGACTGTGGGCAAGAGTGCGGAGGCAAGGGAGCGTGTGGGCAAGAGTGCGGAGGCAGGGGACCGGGAGTTTGTGGGCAAGAGTGCGGAGGCAAGGGAGCGTGGGGCAGGGGAACGGGAGTGTGTGGGCAAGAGTGTGGGGGCAAGGGAGCGTGGGGCAGGGGAGTATGCGTGGGGCGAAGGGGAGCGGGAGTGTGCGGGCAAGAGTGCGGAGGCAAGGGAGCGTGGGGCCGGGGATCGGGAGTGTGGGCAAGAGCGCAGAGGCAAGGGAGCGTGGGGCAGGGGAACGGGAGTGTGGGCAAGGGAGCGTGGGGCAGGGGATTGGGAGTGTGGGCAAGAGTGCGGAGGCAAGGGAGCGTGTGGGCAAGAGTGCGGAGGCAGGGGATCGGGAGTGTGTGGGCAAGAGTGCGGAGGCAAGGGAGCGTGGGGCAGGGGATCGGGAGTGTGGGCAAGAGTGCGGAGGCAAGGGCGTGGGGCAGGGGAACGGGAGTGTGTGGGCAAAAGTGCGGAGGCAAGGGAGTGCGGAGGCAGGGGAGCGGGAGCGTGGGGGCAAGAGTGCGGAGGCAAGGGAGCATGGGGGCAAGAGTGCGGAGGCAAGGGAGCGTGGGGAAGGGGAACGGGAGTGTGTGGGCAAGAGTGCGGAGGCAAGGGAGCATGGGGCAGGGGATCGGGAGTGTGGGCAAAAGTGCGTGGGGCAGGGGGAGCAGGAGTGTGTGGGCAAGAGCACGGAGGCAAGGGAGCATGAGGCAGGGGATCGGGAGTGTGCGTGGGACAGGGGATCGGAAGTGTGTGGGCAAGAATGAAAAGGCAAGGGAGCGTGTGGGCAAGAGTGCGGAGGCAAGGGAGCGTGTGGGCAAGAGTGCGGAGGCAAGGGAGCGTGTGGGCAAGAGTGTGGAGGCAAGGGATCGGGAGTGTGTGGGCAAGAGTGCGGAGGCAGGGGATCGGGAGTGTGTGGGCAAGAGTGCGGAGGCAGGGGAGCGGGAGCGTGGGGGCAAGAGTGCGGAGGCAAGGGAGCATGGGGGCAAGAGTGCAGAGGCAAGGGAGCATGGGGCAGGGGATCTGGAGTGTGGGCAAGAGTGCGGAGGCAAGGGAGCGTGGGGCAGGGGAACGGGAGCGTGGGGGCAAGAGTGCGGAGGCAAGGGAGCGTGGGGGCAAGAGTGCGGAGGCAAGGGAGCGTGGGGGCAAGAGTGCGGAGGCAAGGGAGCGTGGGGCAGGGGATCGGGAGTGTGGGCAAAAGTGCGTGGGGCAGGGGGAGCAGGAGTGTGTGGGCAAGAGTACGGAGGCTCAGAGCATGAGGCAGGGGATCGGGAGTGTGCGTGGGACGGGATCGGAAGTGTGTGGGCAAGAATGCGAAGGCAAGGGAGCGTGTGGGCAAGAGTGTGGAGGCAAGGGAGCGCGGGGCAGGGGATCGGGAGTGTGCGGGTAAGAGTGCGGAGGCAAGGGTGTTATGATCCGGAACCATGGAAGATCACCACAAATCATTGGCAAAAAGGCAACAAGAGCATTGGCAACTAATCTGGCCGCCATCCCCTTACTAACCAACACAACTAGAAGTAGCCGAGGGGTGAACTAACATCCTGTGCACCGCGAACCCAGCCGGAGAACTAACTATCCTAAAGGTAGGAAAGATGAATAACTCTCTGCCTCAGAAAATAGACAAGAATAGCAAGCCCCCCACATTCAAAGACTGCGGTGATATAGGAAAAACACAATACACAGGTAGATGACAGGATTAGCAAAAGGTGAGGCCCCCACTGACTAAAATAGGAAAGGACAGGAAAGGGACTGATGGTAGCCAGAGAAAAACCCTGCAAAATACCAACTTCCTGATAGTACAAAAAGGCCCTCAGATCGCTCGATCTGAACTCCGTCCTATACCAGGCGCTCTTGTCATACCAATGAACAGAAAACAAGAATCATAACAAAGTCAACAAGCCACAAACACATGGACCCAAAGGAGCTAAACTCCACACAGAACTGCAGGGAGTTCCCCAACAAGCCACTGAGGGAAAATCCCTGCAAACAAACAAACTGAAACCAACCACAGCAAAATGACAAACCCAGATAAACAAAAGAACCAGACAATAAATAAAGAGCAAGCACTTATCTGGGGAAGACGTGGTGTAGAGCAGGATTAAGCAGGCTGGAGATATAAAGAACAACTGACATCCGGCAACAGCCTGCAATCAGACCAGGACTTAAATAAGCAGAGAGTTAGCAATGGAAACACCCACTGCACAACTCACCTGGTCCAAGTCCAAACCCTTCCTATCCACCAGAGGGAGCCTCCCAGCAGCCAAGACATAACTAACATTCACAACACAAGGGAGTGCGGGGCAGGGGATCGGGAGTGTGTGGGCAAGAGTGCGGAGGCAAGGGAGCGTGGGGGCAAGAGTGCGGAGGCAAAGGAGCATGGGGCAGGGGAGCGGGAGCGTGGGGGCAAGAGTGCGGAGGCAAAGGAGCATGGGGCAGGGGAGCGGGAGCGTGGGGGCAAGAGTGCGGAGGCAAAGGAGCATGGGGCAGGGGAGCGGGAGCGTGGGGGCAAGAGTGCGGAGGCAAAGGAGCATGGGGCAGGGGAGCGGGAGCGTGGGGGCAAGAGTGCGGAGGCAAAGGAGCATGGGGCAGGGGAGCGGGAGCGTGGGGGCAAGAGTGCGGAGGCAAAGGAGCATGGGGCAGGGGAGCGGGAGCGTGGGGGCAAGAGTGCGGAGGCAAAGGAGCATGGGGCAGGGGAGCGGGAGCGTGGGGGCAAGAGTGCGGAGGCAAAGGAGCATGGGGCAGGGGAGCGGGAGCGTGGGGGCAAGAGTGCGGAGGCAAAGGAGCATGGGGCAGGGGAGCGGGAGCGTGGGGGCAAGAGTGCGGAGGCAAAGGAGCATGGGGCAGGGGAGCGGGAGCGTGGGGGCAAGAGTGCGGAGGCAAAGGAGCATGGGGCAGGGGAGCGGGAGCGTGGAGGCAAGAGTGCGGAGGCAAAGGAGCATGGGGCAGGGGAGCGAGAGCGCGGAGGCAAAGGAGCATGGGGCAGGGGAGCGGGAGCGTGGGGGCAAGAGTGCGGAGGCAAGGGAGCATGGGGGCAAGAGTGCAGAGGCAAGGGAGCATGGGGCAGGGGAGCGGGAGTGTGTGGGCAAGAGCGCGGAGGCAAGGGAGCATGGGGCAGGGGATCGGGAGTGTGCGTGGGACGGGATCAGAAGTGTGTGGGCAAGAATGCGAAGGCAAGGGAGTGTGTGGGCAAGAGTGCGGAGGCAGGGGATCGGGAGTGTGCGTGGGACAGGGAATCGGAAGTGTGTGGGCAAGAATGCAAAGGCAAGGGAGCGTGTGGGCAAGAGTGCGGAGGCAGGGGAGCGTGGGGCAGGGGATCGGGAGTGTGCGTGGGACAGGGAATCGGAAGTGTGTGGGCAAGAATGCAAAGGCAAGGGAGCGTGTGGGCAAGAGTGCGGAGGCAGGGGAGCGGGAGTGTGTGGGCAAGAGCGCGGAGGCAAGGGAGCATGGGGCAGGGGGAGTAGGAGTGTGTGGGCAAGAGTGCGGAGGCAAGGGAGCATGGGGCAGGGGATCGGGAGTGTGCGTGGGACGGGATCGGAAGTGTGTGGGCAAGAATGCGAAGGCAAGGGAGTGTGTGGGCAAGAGTGCGGAGGCAGGGGATCGGGAGTGTGCGTGGGACAGGGAATCGGAAGTGTGTGGGCAAGAATGCGAAGGCAAGGGAGCGTGTGGGCAAGAGTGCGGAGGCAGGGGAGCGTGGGGCAGGGGATCGGGAGTGTGCGTGGGACGGAATCGGAAGTGTGTGGGCAAGAATGCAAAGGCAAGGGAGCGTGTGGGCAAGAGTGCGGAGGCAGGGGAGCGTGGGGCAGGGGATCGGGAGTGTGCGTGGGACAGGGAATCGGAAGTGTGTGGGCAAGAATGCAAAGGCAAGGGAGCGTGTGGGCAAGAGTGCGGAGGCAGGGGAGCATGGGGCAGGGGAGCGGGAGTGTGTGGGCAAGAGCGCGGAGGCAAGGGAGCATGGGGCAGGGGGAGCAGGAGTGTGTGGGCAAGAGTGCGGAGGCAAGGGAGCATGGGGCAGGGGATCGGGAGTGTGCGTGGACGGGATCGGAAGTGTGTGGGCAAGAATGCGAAGGCAAGGGAGTGTGTGGGCAAGAGTGCGGAGGCAGGGGATCGGGAGTGTGCGTGGGACAGGGAATCGGAAGTGTGTGGGCAAGAATGCAAAGGCAAGGGAGCGTGTGGGCAAGAGTGCGGAGGCAGGGGAGCGTGGGGCAGGGGATCGGGAGTGTGCGTGGGACAGGGAATCGGAAGTGTGTGGGCAAGAATGCAAAGGCAAGGGAGCGTGTGGGCAAGAGTGCGGAGGCAGGGGAGCGTGGGGCAGGGGATCGGGAGTGTGCGTGGGACAGGGAATCGGAAGTGTGTGGGCAAGAATGCAAAGGCAAGGGAGCGTGTGGGCAAGGGAGAATGGGGCAGGGGAGCGGGAGCGTGGGGGCAAGAGTGCAGAGGCAAGGGAGTGCGGGGCAGGGGATCGGGAGTGTGTGGCAAGAGCGTGGGGCAGGGGACCGGGAGTGTGGGCAAGAGCGCAGAGGCAAGGGAGCGTGGGGCAGGAGACCGGGAGTGTGGGCAAGAGCGCGGAGGCAAGGGAGCGTGGGGGCAAGAGTGCGGAGGCAGGGGAGCAGGAGTGTGTGGGCAAGAGTGCGGAGGCAAGGGAGCGTGGGGAAGGGGAGCAGGAGTATGTGGGCAAGAGTGCGGAGGCAAAGGAGCGCGGGGCAGGGGATCG
This sequence comes from Anomaloglossus baeobatrachus, assembly GCF_048569485.1. Classification (NCBI taxonomy): domain Eukaryota; kingdom Metazoa; phylum Chordata; class Amphibia; order Anura; family Aromobatidae; genus Anomaloglossus; species Anomaloglossus baeobatrachus. The sequence continues at coordinate 3,224,798 of NC_134363.1, forward strand.
GGAGTGTGCGGGCAAGAGTGCGGAGGCAAGGGAGCGTGGGGGCAAGAGTGCGGGGCAGGGGAGCAGGAGTGTGTGGGCAAGAGCACGGAGGCAAGGGAGCATTGGGCAGGGGACCGGGAGTGTGTGGGCAAGAGCGCGGAGGCAAGGGAGCGTGTGGCAGGGGATCGGGAGTGTGGGCAAGAGTGCGGAGGCAAGGGAGCGTGTGAGCAAGAGTGCGGAGGCAGGGGATCGGGAGTATGTGGGCAAGAGTGCGGTGGCAAAGGAGCGCGGGGCAGGGGATCGGGAGTGTGTGGGCAAGAGCGCGGAGGTAAGGGAGCGTGGGGAAGGGGAGCGGGAGTATGTGGGCAAGAGTGCGGTGGCAAAGGAGCGCGGGGCAGGGGACTGGGAGTGTGTGGGCAAGAGCGCGGAGGCAAGGGAGCGTGGGGCAGGGGACCAGGAGCGTGGAGGCAAGGGAGCGTGGGGCAGGGGACCGGGAGCATGGGGGCAAGAGTGCGGAGGCAAGCAGCGTGGGGCAGGGGACCGGGAGCGTGGGGGCAAGAGTGCGGAGGCAAGGGAGTGCGGGGCAGGGGATCGGGAGTGTGTGGGCAAAAGTGCGGAGGGGGTGGAGGGCAGAAGGGAAGAAGGAGAGTGGGGGAGGGGGAGGGGGCAAGAAGCAGAGTGGGGGAGGGGGGGAGAAGCAGAGTGGGGGAGAAGGGGGGAGAAGGGGAGGGAAGTGGGGGAGAAGGAGAAGGGGGGAAGTGGGGGGGAGAAGGGGAGGGAAGTGGGGGAGGAGAGTGGGGAGGAGAAGGATAGTGAAGGGGAGGAGGAGGAGAGTGGGGGGGAAGAGGAGGAGAGTGGGGGGGAAGAGGAGGAGAGTGGGGGGGAAGAGGAGGAGAGTGGGGGGAAGGGGAGGAGGAGAATGGGGGGGAAGGGGAGGAGGAGAATGGGGGGGAAGGGGAGGAGGAGAATGGGGGGAAGGGGAGGAGGAGAATGGGGGGAAGGGGAGGAGGAGAATGGGGGGGAAGGGGAGGAGGAGAATGGGGGGAAAGGGGAGGAGGAGAATGAGGGGGAAGAGTAGGAGAGTGGGGGGGAAGGGGGGGAAGAGGAGGAGAGTGGGGGGGAAGAGGAGGAGAGTGGGGGAGAAGGGGAGGAGGAGAGTGGGGGGAAGGGGAGAAGGAGGAGAGTGGGGGGAAGGGGAAGGGGAGAAGGAGGAGAGTGGGGGGAAGGGGAGAAGGAGAGTGGGGGGAGGGGAAGGGGAGAAGGAGAGTGGGGGAGAAGGGGAAGGGGAGAAGGGGAAGGGGAGAAGAAGGAGAGTGGGGGAGAAGGGGAAAAGGAGAAGGGCAAGGGGAGAAGAAGAGTGGGGGAGAAGGAGAAGGGGAAAGGGAGAAGGAGAGTGGGGGAGAAGGGGAGAAGGAGAGTGGGGGTGAAGAGGAGAAGGAGAGTGGGGGAGAAGGAGAGTGGGGAGAAGGGGAGGGGGAGAAGAAGGAGAGTGGGGGAGGGGGAGAAGGAGGAGAGTGGGGGAGGGGGAGAGTGGGGGGAGGGAGGGAGAGAGTGGGAGAGAAGAGGAGAAGGAAGGGGGGAGAAGAAGGGGAAGGGGAAAGAAAACATGTGGCACAGGAGGAGAAGAAGAAAAAGAAGGAGAAGAAGAAGAGGGGGATAAGGAGGGTAAGGGGAGAAGGGGAAGGGGGGGAGAAGAAGGGGGAGAAGGAGGGGGAGAAGGGGGGGAAGGAGGAGAAGTGCTGAGAAGGAGAAGGGGGGAGAAGGAGGAGAAGGGGGGAGAAGGAGGAGAAGGGGGAGAAGGAGATGGGAGGGAGAAGGAGAAGGGGGAAAGGGAAAAGGAGAAGGGGGGGAAGATGGGGGGAGAACGGAAAGGGGGCGAGAAGGAGAAGGTGAAGGGGGACAAGGAGTGGAAGGAGAAGGGGGGATGAAGAAGAAAGGGGGAGAAGGAGGGGGAGAAGGGGGAGATGAAGGAGAAGGGAGCAGGAGGGGAGAAGGAGGGGAGAAGAAGGGGGGGTGACGGTGGGAGAAGAGGGGAGAAGGCGAAGGGGGGGAGAGGAGAAGGAAGGGAGAAGTGGGGAGGAGAGGGGGAGAAGAGAGAAGGGGAGGAGAGTAGGGGAGGAGGTGGGAGAAGGAGAGAAGGGGAAGAAGAAGTGAGGGGAGGAGGAAGGAGAATGGAGGGGAGGAGGAAGGAGAAGGGAGGGAGGAGGTTGGAGAAGGGAGGGGAGGAGGAAGGAGAAGGGAGGGGAGGGGGAAAAAGGGAGGGGAGGGGGAAGGAAAAGGAAGGGGAAAGGAAAAGGGAGGGGGAGGGAAAAGGGAGGGGAGGGGGAAGGAAAAGGGAGGGAAAAGGGAGGGGAGGGGGAAGGAAAAGGGAGGGGAGAGGGAAGGGAAAGGGGGGAGAGGGAGGAAAAGGAGAAAAGGAAGGGGAGGAAGAGGGGGGAGAGGGGGAGAAGGGGAGAGAAGCAGAAGGGGGGAGACGGATAAGGGGGGGGAGACAGAGAAGGGGAAGGGGGAGAAGGATAAGGGGGAGAGAAGGATAAGGGGGGGAGAGAAGGAGAAGGGGGGGAGAAGGAGGAGAAGGGGAGGAGAAGGAGGAGAAGGGGGGGAGAGGGAGATGGGAGGGGGAAGGTGGAGAAGGGGGGAGAAGGGGAAGGGGGGACAAGGAGGGGGAGAAGGAGAAGGGGGGAGAAGGAGAAGGGGGAGAAGGAGAAGAAGAAGGGGGAAGGGGGAAGGGAGAAGGGAGAAGGAGAGGGGGAGAATGAGAGAGGGGGGAAGGGGGGAGAAGGAGAGTGGGGGAGGAGGTGGGAGAAGGATAAGGGGGGAGAGAAGGATAAGGGGGGGAGAGAAGGAGAAGGGGGGGAGAAGGAGGAGAAGGGGGGGAGAAGGAGGAGAAGGGGGGAGAAGGGGGGAAGAAGGGGGGGAGAAGGAGGAGAAGGGGGGAGAAGGAGGAGAAGGGGGGGAAGGAGATGGGAGGGGGAAGGTGGAGAAGGAAAAGGAGAAGGGGGGAGAAGGGAACGGGGGGACAAGGAGGGGGAGGGGGAGAAGGAGAAGGGGGGAGAAGGAGAAGAAGAAGGGGGAAGGGAGAAGGAGAGGGGGAGAATGAGAGAGGGGGAGAAGGGGGGAGAAGGAGAGAGGGGGAAGAAGGGGGGAGGGGGATGGAGAAGGGAGAGGAGGAGGAAGGAGAAGGGAGGTGAGGGGGAAAAAGGGAGGGGAGGGTGAAGGAAAAGGGAGGGGAGGGTGAAGGAAAAGGGAGGGGAGGGGGAAGGAAAAGGGAGGTGAGGGGAGGGGGAAGGAAAAGGGAGGTGAGGGGAGGGGGAAGGAAAAGGGAGGTGAGGGGAGGGGGGAAGGAAAGGGAGGTGAGGGGAGGGGGAAGGAAAAGGGAGGGGGTAGGAAAAGGGAGGGGAGGGGTGGGGGAAGGAAAAGGGAGGGGTGGTGAAAGGAGAAGGGAGGGTAGGGGAGGGGGAAGGAGAAGGGAGGGGAAGAAGGGGTGGAGGTGGGAGAGAGGGGGAGGAGGTGTGTTGCTGTATAGCTGAGCGGTGAGCGGCGCTCTTAGTGTAGCTGAGCGGTGTGTGGTGCTCTCAGTGTAGCTGAGCCATGTGTGGTGCTCTCAGTGTAGCTGAGTGGAGTGTGGCGCTCTCAGTGTAGCTGAGCGGTGTGTGATGCTCTCAGTGTAGCTGAGCGGTGTGTGGTTCTCTCAGTGTAGCTGAGCCGTGTGTGATGCTCTCAGTGTAGCTGAGCGGTGAGCGGCTCTCTCAGTGTACCTGAGCGGTGAGCGGCGCTCTCAGTGTACCTGAGCGGTGTGCGGCGCTCTCAGTGTAGCTGAGCGGTGTGCGGCGCTCTCAGTGTAGCTGAGCGGTGTGCGGCGCTCTCAGTGTAGCTGAGCGGTGTGCGGCGCTCTCAGTGTACCTGAGCGGTGTGCGGCGCTCTCAGTGTAGCTGAGCGGTGTGCGGCGCTCTCAGTGTAGCTGAGCGGTGTGCGGCGCTCTCAGTGTAGCTGAGCGGTGTGTGGCGCTCTCAGTGTAGCTGAGCGGTGTGCGGCGCTCTCAGTGTAGCTGAGCGGTGTGCGGTGCTCTCAGTGTAGCTGAGCGGTGTGCGGCGCTCTCAGTGTAGCTGAGCGGTGTGTGGCGCTCTCAGTGTAGCTGAGCGGTGTGTGGCGCTCTCAGTGTAGCTGAGCGGTGTGTGGCGCTCTCAGTGTAGCTGAGCGGTGTGTGGCGCTCTTAGTGTAGCTGAGCGGTGTGTGGCGCTCTCAGTGTAGCTGAGCGGTGTGTGGCGCTCTTAGTGTAGCTGAGCGGTGTGTGGCGCTCTCAGTGTAGCTGAGCGGTGTGTGGCGCTCTTAGTGTAGCTGAGCGGTGTGTGGCGCTCTCAGTGTAGCTGAGCGGTGTGTGGCGCTCTTAGTGTAGCTGAGCGGTGTGTGGCGCTCTCAGTGTAGCTGAGCGGTGTGTGGCGCTCTTAGTGTAGCTGAGCGGTGTGTGGCGCTCTCAGTGTAGCTGAGCGGTGTGTGGCGCTCTTAGTGTAGCTGAGCGGTGTGTGGCGCTCTCAGTGTAGCTGAGCAGTGTGTGGTGCTCTTAGTGTAGCTGAGCGGTGTGCGGCGCTCTCAGTGTAGCTGTTCGGTGTGTGGTGCTCTCAGTGTAGCTGAGCGGTGTGCGGCGCTCTCAGTGTAGCTGAGCGGTGTGTGGTGCTCTCAGTGTAGCTGAGCGGTGTGTGGTGCTCTCAGTGTAGCTGAGCGGTGTGCGGCGCTCTCCATTCATTAGTTTTTCCTCTCCATTGTCAGGTAGGATGATTCGCTCGTCAGCGCACACGTGGGCTGGAATCTCTCTTTTCCCGGCCGTAGCTGCTTCACCCTCCTCTATAAAACCTGATGGGAGAGGTGGGGCCGCACTCGTCACCGCAGACACTGGGTGCAGCAGCAGAGACACGGCTCCAGGTGAGGGAACAGGATGAGCATTGCTGTGCTGAGCGCACACTACACCCCAGCTAAACCCCACACCCAGTCTGCACACCGCACCCCGGCTGCACCCCACGCCCCGGCTGCACCCCACACCCCGGCTAAACCCCACACCCAGGCTAAACCCCACACCCAGTCTGCACACCGCACCCCGGCTTCACCCCCACACCCCGGCTGCACCCCACGCCCCGGCTAAACCCCACGCCCCGGCTACACCCCACACCCCGACTACACCCCACACCCCGGCTGCACCCCACACCCCAGCTGCACCCCAGCTGCACACCGCACCCCAGCTGCACCCCGGCTACACCCCACACCCCAGCTGCACACCGCACCCCAGCTGCACCCCGGCTACACCCCACACCCCGGCTGCACATGCACTCCGGCTTCACCCCACACCCTGGCTGCACACCACACCCCGGCTGCACCCCACACCCCGGCTGCACCCCACACCCCGGCTGCACACCACACCCCGGCTGCACCCTACACCCCGGCTGCACCCTACACCCCGGCTGCACACCACACCCCGGCTGCACCCCACACCCCGGCTGCACACCGCACCCCAGTTGCACACTCCAGTGGGGACGCATTAGAGTGTGGATCGGGCCCCCCACTCCGTACTATATATATGGGGCTGCAGCTCCTCCATACTGTGCTGCTGCAGATACGCAGGGGTGGGGGGCAGCGGTGGTGCGGACGCCCTGGTGAGCGCGGTAATGGCAGCATATTACCATGGAGGAATTACTGATGGGAGGTTTGTGTGTTTCATTTTTAGGGGCGCTCAACGCCTCCCCGAAATCCACTTCCTTGGTATAAACGTAAGGAGCGTAAGACATGAAGAAGTGTAAAGAGACGGCGTCAGGAGAGAAATGTGCGGCCCCCCGGCTCATAACCAAATTCACAGAGGTCAGCGCAACTCATATCTGCTCCAATGTAAGATACATGCAAGGAGAGATAGGAAGTCACTAAGGGGAGGTCCCAACAATGAGCCGCACGTGATCCCCCCGAGGAGCCGCACGTGATCCCCCCAAGGAGCCGCACCGCCAGAGGAATCGTCTCCTGGAAACCTCCTCAAGAATATCTCTACCATTTATATTCATCACTCCTATACTCATCCTGTATTATATCCAGAGCTGCACTCACTATTCTGCTGGTGCAGTCACTGTGCACATACATTACTGATCCTGAGTTACCTCCTGTATTATACTCCAGAGCTGCACTCACTATTCTGCTGGTGCAGTCACTGTGCACATACATTACTGATCCTGAGTTACCTCCTGTATTATACTCCAGAGCTGCACTCACTATTCTGCTGGAGCAGTCACTGTGTACATACATTACATTACTGATCCTGAGTTACCTCCTGTATTATACTCCAGAGCTGCACTCACTATTCTGCTGGTGCAGTCACTATGTACATACATTACATTACTGATCCTGAGTTACCTCCTGTATTATACTCCAGAGCTGCACTCACTATTCTGCTGGTGCAGTCACTGTGCACATACATTACATTACTGATCCTGAGTTACCTCCTGTATTATACTCCAGAGCTGCACTCACTATTCTGCTGGTGCAGTCACTGTGTACATACATTACATTACTGATCCTGAGTTACCTCCTGTATTATACTCCAGAGCTGCACTCACTATTCTGCTGGTGCAGTCACTGTGTACATACATTACATTACTAATCCTGAGTTACCTCCTGTATTATACCTCAGAGCTGCACTCAGTATTCTGCTGCTACAGTCACTGTGTACATACATTACATTACTGATCCTGAGTTACCTCCTGTATTATACTCCAGAGCTGCAGTCACTATTCTACTGGTGCAGTCACTGTGTACATACATTACATTACTGATCCTGAGTTACCTCCTGTATTATACTCCAGAGCTGCAGTCACTATTCTACTGGTGCAGTCACTGTGTACATACATTACATTACTGATCCTGAGTTACCTCCTGTATTATACTCCAGAGCTGCACTCACTATTCTGCTGGTGCAGTCACTGTGCACATACATTACATTACTTTGTATTATACTCCAGAGCTGCACTCACTATTCTGCTGGTGCAGTCACTGTGCACATACATTACATTACTTTGTATTATACTCCAGAGCTGCACTCACTATTCTGCTGGTGCAGTCACTATGTACATACATTACATTACTGATCCTGAGTTACCTCCTGTATTATACTCCAGAGCTGCACTCACTATTCTGCTGGTGCAGTCACTGTGTACATACATTACATTACTGATCCTGAGTTACCTCCTGTATTATACTCCAGAGCTGCACTCACTATTCTGCTGCTGCAGTCACTGTGTACATACATTACATTACTGATCCTGAGTTACCTCCTGTATTATACTCCAGAGCTGCACTCACTATTCTGCTGGTGCAGTCACTGTGCACATACATTACATTACTTTGTATTATACTCCAGAGCTGCACTCACTATTCTGCTGGTGCGTCTTGTTTCTTGTCTCAGTACGTGGGATCGTTTGCAGTTGAGGAGAGTGACTGGCGGAGGAGACTGTGGATGATAGAGGAGCAGATGCACGTTCTTAAGGTCAGTGACTTCCTTGTCCCCCATCACTTGGGGGTCTCTGATTTCCCCCCGCTGATGGTGTTGGGGAATATAAGGAGCCGCGTGTCTGATTTCGGGCTGCAGAGTTGAGCGGTCACCACAGGGGGGCAGCAGCGAGTGTCCGCAGTAGACGCTTTGATGTCATCATTATCTTGTTCTTCGAGGTCACATGATCCGCGGCATCAGCGCAAATTCTCCGGAGCAACCGCCGCCGAAACATCACTGTGCACAGCGGCAAGATGATGCTCTGCGTGTCTCGGCCCCTTGCTCTCGTAGTCGCGATGCTCTGCGTGTTTCGGCCCCTTGCTCTCGTAGTCGCGATGCTCTGCGTATCTCGGCCCCTTGCTCTCGTAGTCGCGATGCTCTGCGTATCTCGGCCCCTTGCTCTCGTAGTCGCGATGCTCTGCCTGTCTCCATCCCTTGCTCTCGTAGTCGCAATGCTCTGCGTGTCTCGGCCCCTTGCTCTCGTAGTCGCGATGCTCTGCCTGTTTCCATCCCTTGCTCTCGTAGTCGCGATGCTCTGCGTGTCTCGGCTCTTTCCTCTCGTAGTCGCAATGCTCTGCCTGTCTCCATCCCTTGCTCTCGTAGTCGCAATGCTCTGCGTGTCTCGGCCCCTTGCTCTCGTAGTCGCAATGCTCTGCGTGTCTCGGCCCCTTGCTCTCGTAGTCGCGATGCTCTGCGTGTCTCGGCCCCTTGCTCTCGTAGTCGCGATGCTCTGCGTGTCTCGGCCCCTTGCTCTCGTAGTCGCGATGCTCTGCGTGTCTCGGCTCTTTCCTCTCGTAGTCGCAATGCTCTGCCTGTCTCCATCCCTTGCTCTCGTAGTCGCAATGCTCTGCGTGTCTCGGCCCCTTGCTCTCGTAGTCGCAATGCTCTGCGTGTCTCGGCCCCTTGCTCTCGTAGTCGCGATGCTCTGCGTGTCTCGGCCCCTTGCTCTCGTAGTCGCGATGCTCTGCGTGTCTCGGCCCCTTGCTCTCGTAGTCGCGATGCTCTGCGTGTCTCGGCCCCTTGCTCTCGTAGTCGCGATGCTCTGCGTGTCTCGGCCCCTTGCTCTCGTAGTCGCGATGCTCTGCGTATCTCGGCCCCTTGCTCTCGTAGTCGCAATGCTCTGCGTGTCTCGGCCCCTTGCTCTCCTAGTTGCGATGCTCTGCCTGTCTCCATCCCTTGCTCTCGTAGTCGCGATGCTCTGCGTGTCTCGGCCCCTTGCTCTCGTAGTCGCGATGCTCTGCGTGTCTCCATCCCTTGCTCTCGTAGTCGCGATGCTCTGCGTGTCTCGGCCCCTTGCTCTCGTAGTTGCAATGCTCTGCCTGTCTCCATCCCTTGCTCTCGTAGTCGCGATGCTCTGCGTGTCTCGGCCCCTTGCTCTCGTAGTCGCGATGCTCTGCGTGTCTCGGTCCTTTCCTCTCGTAGTTGCAATGCTCTGCGTGTCTCGGACCCTGGCTCTCCTAGTCGTGATGCTCTACCGGTCTCCACCCCTTGCTCTCGTAGTCGCGATGCTCTGCGTGTCTCGGTCCTTTCCTCTCGTAGTCGCGATGCTCTGCCTGTCTCCACCCCTTGCTCTCGTAGTCGCGATGCTCTGCGTGTCTCGGTCCTTTCCTCTCGTAGTCGCGATGCTCTGCGTGTCTCGGACCCTTGCTCTCCTAGTCGCGATGCTCTGCCTGTCTCCACCCCTTGCTCTCGTAGTCGCGATGCTCTGCGTGTCTCGGACCCTTGCTCTCGTAGTCGCGATGCTCTGCGTGTCTCGGTCCTTTCCTCTCGTAGTTGCAATGCTCTGCGTGTCTCGGACCCTGGCTCTCCTAGTCGTGATGCTCTACCGGTCTCCACCCCTTGCTCTCGTAGTCGCGATGCTCTGCGTGTCTCGGTCCTTTCCTCTCGTAGTCGCGATGCTCTGCCTGTCTCCACCCCTTGCTCTCGTAGTCGCGATGCTCTGCGTGTCTCGGTCCTTTCCTCTCGTAGTCGCGATGCTCTGCGTGTCTCGGACCCTTGCTCTCCTAGTCGCGATGCTCTGCCTGTCTCCACCCCTTGCTCTCGTAGTCGCGATGCTCTGCGTGTCTCGGACCCTTGCTCTCCTAGTCGCGATGCTCTGCCTGTCTCCACCCCTTGCTTTCGTAGTCGCGATGCTCTGCATGTCTCGGCTCTTTCCTCTCCTAGTTGCGATGCTCTGCCTGTCTCGGCCCCTTGCTCTCGTAGTCGCGATGCTCTGCGTGTCTCGGCTCTTTCCTCTCGTAGTCGCAATGCTTTGCGTGTCTCCATCCCTTGCTCTCGTAGTCGCAATGCTCTGCGTGTCTCGGCTCTTTCCTCTCCTAGTCGCGATGCTCTACCTGTCTCCACCCCTTGCTCTCGTAGTCGCGATGCTCTGCGTGTCTCGGACACTTGCTCTCCTAGTCGCGATGCTCTGCCTGTCTCCACCCCTTGCTCTCGTAGTCGCGATGCTCTGCTGTGCTTTCCCCTCACAGGACTGTCCCCGGCGGAGAGCGGTGGTTCTGAAGTTCTGCCTCCGGGGTGTGCGGATGTACGGTGCAGACGGAGAGGTAATGGCCGTGGCTGTTGTTTGCGCGGTCCCGGCTTCGGCTCAGCTGATAACCCGCCAGGTGCCTGTATTTTCCTCCAGACACTGCTGATGGCGCACGCTCTGCGGAGGATCCGGTACACCACCTGCCGGCTGGACCACAGCCAGTTTGCCTTTGTGTCACGTAACCCAGGATGCCACGAGAGCCGCCTGTTCTGCCACCTATTTGTAGGCAGCGAGGCCCGCGAGGTACGGTGTGTGTCCGCTCCTGGAGCTCCCCCGTAGAGGCGAATTCTCCATGCTGTGCCTTGTTGTTCCCTCTGTCAGGCTCAGGTGCTGAACCTGCTGCTGTGCCGCAGCTTCCAGCTCCACTACCTGCGCACACATCCCGAGGCCGCAGCATTCAGCCATGAGGAGGTCAGCAGCGGTGCGGTGGTGAGGGAGGCACTGGCCTGCGGAGAGGTGTCGCAGAACGTCAACGCCCTGGTGTCCTTCAGGAGACTAATGGTGACTGCACAGGTGAAACATGGCAGCAACCAAGCAAGAGCCAACCTCTGCCCTCAGTATTGTGCCGCCACACTGCTGCGCTGCCACGTGTGGCCCTGAGGGCGGCGCTGTCCTCTAATGCATGATTCTGACATCTCCTCAGAACCAAGATCCAAACACGGTGCAGAGAAGCTCCTCCCCATATTGCTCCCCCACCCTGGTCCGCAAGAAGGCGATCCGCAGCAAAGGCCTTCACTCGGGGACGTATGGCGGCCCAAAGCCTCGCGAGAGTGGAGCGGAAGGTAAGCACCACCATCCCCGGGCCGAGAGTGGAGCAGAAGGTAAGCACCACCATGCCCGGGCCACAAGAGTGGAGCAGAAGGTAAGCACCACCATCCCCGGGCTGCGAGAGTGGAGGAGAAGGTAAGCACCGCCATCCCCGGGCCGCGAGAGTGGAGCAGAAGGTAAGCACCACCATGCCCGGGCCGCGAGAGAGGACGATATCGGCAGCTGTGAGGCACACAGAGAATCCAAATCTGTTCCCCATCTTAGAGGTGGTCAGTGATGGTGATGAGCCCCCCGCAGTGATGGTGATGAGCCCCCCGCAGTGGTGGTGATGAGTCCCCCGCAGTGGTGGTGATGAGCCCCCCGCAGTGGTGGTGATGAGCCCCCCGCAGTGATGGTGATGAGTCCCCCGCAGTGGTGGTGATGAGCCCCCCGCAGTGGTGGTGATGAGCCCCCCGCAGTGGTGGTGATGAGCCCCCCGCAGTGGTGGGGTTTCCAGCCCCCCGCAGTGGTGGTGATGAGCCCCCTGCAGTGGTGGTGATGAGCCCCCCGCAGTGGTGGTGATGAGCCCCCCGCAGTGGTGGGGTTTCCAGCCCCCCGCAGTGGTGGTGATGAGCCCCCTGCAGTGGTGGTGATGAGCCCCCCGCAGTGGTGGGGTTTCCAGCCCCCCGCAGTGGTGGGGTCTCCAGCCCCCCGAGCCACCACATTAGTCTGTTTGCATCTCTCTTAGGCAGAGCCGGCTCCGAGGTGATGGAGCTGCCCGAGACGCTGGAGGTGCTGCTGGATGCGGTGTGGTTCTGCGCTGGAGTCCTCAGGTACCGGAGATGTTGGCAGGGGCTGCTGTCACACCCGGGCTATGCTAGTGAAGCAATACTTGGGGGCCCCGCTGGAGCAGTTGTATGGGGGCCCCTGAGGAACATTAAACATGGGTTGATTTTCTTTAGGGATAAAGCCATGGCCCTTCTGACGGAGGACCGTATGGGGGCGTTCCTGCTGCTGCTGGACGTGGAGCGCGCGGGGCAGCTGACCCTGTACCTGCGCACACAATGTGGGCTGATTCCGTACAAGGTGCACTACACGCCGCAGCACAAGTATTATTTTGAGGTATCTGGCGCTGATTGTCTGCAGATCTCCATCCATGGGGCGGACGGTGACGTGAACGCTCGCACTCGTGAATGCTCGCACTCTCTCCTCAGCATCTCCCACAGGATTTCTCCAGCCTCGCAGACCTGGTGGCCCATCACTCCGGCACAGACCGCAGCCTGTTCTTCCAGTTGGCGCAGGGTCGGGTGAATCCATGCTATGAAGCACAAGATGTGAAAAATGCTCAACACCACAGCACCATGGAGCCGAGCCCAGAAGAGCCTGCCAAGACCGAGGAGCAGCCCGACGTGGCCCCGGAGCCGGAACAGACCATATATCACATCTAACAGGGCCCACAGGAGTGGCAGAACTTACTGCCCCAACAAAGGGCGTCCTGACACCGGAGCCATAGGAAGGAGCATGGGACGTGACACTATCTGAAGGTGTAGGCTTCTAAACCAATGGGGGAAGCAGAGTGATAGGCGCCACTGCCAGGACAGCCACACAAGACATAGGACCTGCGGACAAGCCCTTTTAGAGGAGGGGTCTCTGCAGGCACACACGGGGTAGTGCAGATAACAATGGAGCTCCCCCCACCTAGGGTCGGATGAGGGATGGTTGCACTGGTAACGTCAGCCATACATGTCAGATAACCACTGACCCGCACCCATCGCCCCATGCTCTACTGACACCTGAGACATAGTGAGAGGAGACGTGCTGCCCCTATGTATATAGAAGCCATAGTCACTCCACTAATCTCCATCACTCCTGTTCTCAAGGACATGTGACCACTGCAGCCAATCACTGACTGTGACAGCATCTACCATGAAATTTAGTCATTAACCATGCAGGAGCGACTACTCTCCAGTCCCACAGTACATGGAGCCATCACAGGTACCGGGGGCGGAGGAGAGAAAGCAGCGTGTCGTGTCCATCCGTCCTCGGGGGCGGAGGAGAGAAGGCAGCATGTCGTGTAGATCAGTCCTCGGGGGCGGAGGAGAGAAGGCAGCGTGTCGTGTCCATCCGTCCTCGGGGGCGGAGGAGAGAAGGCAGTGTGTCGTGTAGATCAGTCCTCGGGGGCGGAGGAGAGAAGGCAGCGTGTCGTGTCCATCCGTCCTCGGGGGCGGAGGAGAGAAGGCAGCATGTCATGTAGATCCGTCCTCGGGGGCGGAGGAGAGAAGGCAGCATGTGTGTCCTTCCGTCCTCGGGGGCGAAGGAGAGAAGGCAGCGTGTCGTGTAGATCAGTCCTCGGGGGCGGAGGAGAGAAGGCAGCGTATCGTGTCCATCCGTCCTCGGGGGTGGAGGAGAGAAGGCAGCGTGTCGTGTCCATCCGTCCTCGGGGGCGGAGGAGAGAAAGCAGCGTGTCGTGTAGATCAGTCCTCGGGGGCGGAGGAGAGAAGGCAGCATGTCGTGTAGATCCATCCTCAGGGGCGGAGGAGAGAAAGCAGCGTGTCGTGTAGATCAGTCCTTGGGGGCGGAGGAGAGAAAGCAGCGTGTCGTGTAGATCCGTCCTCGGGGGCGGAGGAGAGAAAGCAGCGTGTCGTGTAGATCAGTCCTTGGGGGCGGAGGAGAGAAGGCAGCGTGTTGTGTCCATCCGTCCTCGGGGGCGGAGGAGAGAAAGCAGCGTGTCGTGTCCATCCGTCCTCGGGGGCGGAGGAGAGAAGGCAGCATGTCGTGTAGATCAGTCCTCGGGGGCGGAGGAGAGAAGGCAGCATGTCGTGTAGATCAGTCCTCGGGGGCGGAGGAGAGAAGGCAGCGTGTCGTGTCCATCCGTCCTCGGGGGCGGAGGAGAGAAGGCAGCATGTCATGTAGATCCGTCCTCGGGGGCGGAGGAGAGAAGGCAGCATGTGTGTCCTTCCGTCCTCGGGGGCGAAGGAGAGAAGGCAGCGTGTCGTGTAGATCAGTCCTCGGGGGCGGAGGAGAGAAGGCAGCGTATCGTGTCCATCCGTCCTCGGGGGCGGAGGAGAGAAGGCAGCGTGTCGTGTCCATCCGTCCTCGGGGGCGGAGGAGAGAAAGCAGCGTGTCGTGTAGATCAGTCCTCGGGGGCGGATGAGAGAAGGCAGCATGTCGTGTAGATCCATCCTCAGGGGCGGAGGAGAAAAGGCAGCGTGTTGTGTCCATCCGTCCTCGGGGGCGGAGAGCAGGCAGTGTGTCGTGTCCATTTTCGGCGGCGGAGGAGAGAAGGCAGCGTGTCGTGTCCATCCGTCCTCTGAGGCAGAGGAGAGAAGGCAGCGTGTCGTGTCCATCCGTCCTCGGGGGCGGAGGAGAGAAGGCAGCATGTCGTGTAGATTCATCCTCAGGGGCGGAGGAGAGAAGGCAGCGTGTCATGTAGATCCGTCCTCCGGGTGGAGGAGAGCAGGCAGCGTGTCGTGTCCATCCGTCCTCGGGGGCGGAGAGCAGGCAGCGTGTCATGTAGATCCGTCCTCCGGGTGGAGGAGAGCAGGCAGTGTGTCGTGTCCATCCGTCCTCTGAGGCGGAGGAGAGAAGGCAGCATGTTGTGTCCATCTGTCCTCGGGGGCGGAGGAGAGAAAGCAGCGTGTCGTGTAGATCAGTCCTCGGGGGCGGAGGAGAGAAGGCAGCATGTCGTGTAGATCCATCCTCAGGGGCGGAGGAGAGAAGGCAGCGTGTTGTGTCCATCCGTCCTCGGGGGCGGAGGAGAGAAAGCAGCGTGTCGTGTAGATCAGTCCTCGGGGGCGGAGGAGAGCAGGCAGTGTGTCGTGTCCATCCGTCCTCTGATGCAGAGGAGAGAAGGCAGCGTGTCGTGTCCATCCGTCCTCGGGGGCGGAGGAGAGAAGGCAGCGTGTCATATCCATCCATCCTTGGGGGCGGAGGAGAGAAGGCAGCGTGTCGTGTCCATCCGTCCTCGGGGGCGGAGGAGAGAAGGCAGCATGTCGTGTAGATCCATCCTCAGGGGCGGAGGAGAGAAGGCAGCGTGTCATGTAGATCCGTCCTCCGGGTGGAGGAGAGCAGGCAGCGTGTCGTGTCCATCCGTCCTCGGGGGCGGAGAGCAGGCAGCGTGTTGTGTCCGTTTTCGGCGGCGGAGGAGAGCAGGCTGTGTGTCGTGTCCATCCGTCCTTTGAGGCGGAGGAGAGAAGGCAGCGTGTCGTGTCCATCCGTCCTCGGGGGCGGAGGAGAGAAGGCAGCATGTCGTGTAGATCCATCCTCAGGGGCGGAGGAGAGAAGGCAGCGTGTCATGTAGATCCGTCCTCGGGGGCGGAGGAGAAAAGGCAGAGTGTTGTGTCCATCCGTCCTCGGGGGCGGAGGAGAGGAGGCAGCGTGTTGTGTCCATCCGTCCTCGGGGGCGGAGGAGAGAAGGCAGCGTGTTGTGTCCATCCGTCCTCGGGGGCGGAGGAGAGAAAGCAGAGTGCCGTGTAGATCAGTCCTCGGGGGAGGAGGAGAGAAAGCAGCGTGTTGTGTCCATCCGTCCTCGGGGGCGGAGGAGAGAAAGCAGAGTGCCGTGTAGATCAGTCCTCGGGGGTGGAGGAGAGAAAGCAGCGTGTTGTGTCCATCCGTCCTCGGGGGCGGAGGAGAGAAAGCAGAGTGTCGTGTAGATCAGTCCTCGGGGGAGGAGGAGAGAAAGCAGCGTGTTGTGTCCATCCGTCCTCGAGGGCGGAGAGCAGGCAGCGTGTCGTGTCCGTTTTCGGCGGTGAAGCAGAGCAGGCAGTGTGTCGTGTCCATCCGTCCTCTGAGGCGGAGGAGAGAAGGCAGCGTGTCGTGACCATCCGTCCTCGGGGGCGGAGGAGAGAAGGCAGCGTGTCATATCCATCCATGCTCGGGGGCGGAGGAGAGAAAGCAGCGTGTCATATCCATATCCATCCATCCTCGGGGGTGGAGGAGAGCAGGCAGCGTGTCGTGTCCATCCTCAGGGGCAGGATATGGAGGATAGAGACGGCGCCTTGTGGGCAGCGAGGCCTTCATGTCAGGTTTCCGTTGTTGAGACACGGGGCTCAGTGGGTGCTCTCGTCCACTAAAGCCCGCCGCCTTTAGAAAGACAGCGTGACTCAGGGCTCATCCCAACTGAACGCAAGCCTCCTTAACCGTGGGCGGAACACTACTCAGACAACACAGGGTGAGGGAACCACAATAATTAGACTTTATTGGATCCCCAAACAATTAACGGCACATAACACATAACCAGCAACACACACAAATGTAACAGGCAACAGAGTCTCACCCTTCCGCTGGCTCACCAGCGATTAGACTGTCCGTGCTTCCAGGGCTACTTACTTCAATCCAGCAGCACCCCGCTTTCGGCGGGCACCCACCGAGAATGGAATAATGCCAGATTTAGGAAGCTGTGTGAGGTCTGCAAAGTCTGTAGCCAGGTGACTGAACTGTCCCAACCTGAGGGTCCTCCTTAAGTAGTCTCTGGTATGATGATGTGATATGATCCTGGCAGCCAGAGTCGAAATCCCTAGACTGTGGATATGGTCTCCAATCGGAATCAAAGTCCCTAGATTGAAGCCATGTAGCCAAGTGACCCTCTAGTCGGAGCCAAAGTCCCTAGACCGAGTCCACAGGGCATCCTGGTTCTGATCCCCTAGCCAGCTCCTAAGAGCTTAGACTGGATCATGCAGCATCCATCAACAACTGGTGATTTAAGGAAGTCCCTTTTTATAGCCATAGCCTTTCCTTTGGATATACAGTGCCCTTATCGGATTGGTTGTACAAGGTTGCTTCTCTTATTGGATGAATTTCAAGCTGCATGGATAATGTTCATTTAAATGATGTGCATAGAAAGACTGAGGCTATCTACATGAAGTCTGCAAGTCACAGACTAGACAATGGCTACTAAGGTAATTTACATTAGATTAGCAATACATAACTACATTACAATGATTGCTCAGAGGGGCCTGGCAGAAACAATAGTTTAGCAAACATGAGGTAGCACACAGAAGAACAATACGTCTGTCTAATGTATGAAATTTAACCCACGACACACATTGAAAAAGTCTGTGTTGTCACATCCGTCATTGCAGCCACCCCGTTTAATGTATGCAGCACCTTCTGGTTTCATTTATTGCAGTTAATAAATATCATTTTAAGCGGCGTCATCTCCTTTTCTGCACTTTATCCCTTTGATATCAGGCAGCAGAAAGGTTGTAGATCCATTTAGGTTCACAACAACGTTCTCTGTCTCACCTCATCGGCTGAACACAAGTCTATCAGTGTCATCTACATTATGTAGAAGACACTAGTCCACAAATCCCTACAAATGCGTTTGTGCTGGAACCACAAATCTCATGTAGACATGGCTGACATGACGCAGGGCTTCTTCTGTCTGGACAATCCATCTGCATTTTGTGGTTGGCTCCATCTTGTACATTGTATGGTGGAGTTGTAGGGTTGAAGGACCAAGCTCAATTTCACATCCTCTTTCACGTAAACTGTTTCCTGCACCCACAAATCGGCATTGTAGATCTCCCACATCATTTCCTAGGAGAATATCTGCAGCCGCTCATCACCCCAACCACACATTGCTTGACCCCAAAGCCAAAGTCCAGATCTAACAGTTGCTTTTGGGATATTCCTCCTTTGTCCTCCAGCCAATTCAATAACAATCCCTGGTCCATGATGTATCGCCTCTGGCCGAACCACCCGGGGATCAGCTATTGTGAGACATGCCCCAGAGTCACAACATCCAATGACTCTCCGTCCATCCAGCGCAACCTCCTGTAAGTGCTTACTCTGATGGTAAGAACTTGTGGCCGTGTCCCGTACCCCATAAACCCCTAGTGGTCGACCATGGGTGTCTGACTCATTAGGTAAGTCAGCTTGAAGGGTTGAGAACTCTACCCCCATTGTATTTGGCGGGTGGCTTTGATGCAGGGTCATTCCTCACTCGAGCAGCAGGGCAGTTGCGCAGATGGCCAAGCTGACCACATTGATGACATCTGCGCTGAGTCGCACTCCTTCCAATTTGCATTCTGGGGCAGGAAGTAAGAGAACCCGGGGACTATTGAGGTGCAAGTGCCAGAGGTGGTGGTTGTCTTGGAGAACGACTGCACTGTATTGCTGGGCATGTGGCCTGCAGGTGGCCAGGCTGCCCACAACCATGACATCTGAACTCTACTGCTTTCCATCCTTGTCACAATCCAGATAATATGGTAGGAACAACTGGAGGCACATTCACATGGGTATCAACATGAGATAATGACCTAGGGGGGTGGGGAACACCGAGGACTGAAGGATAAGTGACCTCCAGTGTTGGGGTGCTGGTAGTCCTCTCTCCATCCACCAACATACTCTTCCACTGAGGCTTTATAGTGAGCACCTCATCAGCTGGAGCGGCAGCTTGTTCCATGTCGCTGGTTTCCGCTCATTCTCTGATCTCGGGAGGGAGGTGGGTTTGATAAGGAACTGCTCATTTAGAATGACCTGTAGGACCATACTGTTCCAGGATGGTTTCTTTAATTTCCTCATACTTGCAACTCCACCCAGGCTCCATAGCTCGATCGATACGCCTCTGCAGCTCCACCGAGGGCCCATAGCTCGATACGTCTCCGCAGCTCCACCGAAGGCCTATAGCTCGATGTGCCTCAGCAGCTCCACCGAGGATCCATAGCTCGATACGTCTCTGCAGCTCCACCGAGGGTCCATAGCTCGATATGCCTCTGCAGCTCCACCGAGGCCCATAGCTCGATACGTCTCTGCAGCTCCACCGAGGGTCCATAGCTCGATATGCCTCTGCAGCTCCACCGAGGGTCCATAGCTCGATGTGCCTCTGCAGCTCCACCGAGGGTCCATAGCTCGATGTGCCTCAGCAGCTCCACCGAGGGTCCATAGCTCGATACGTCTCTGCAGCTCCACCGAGGGTCCATAGCTCGATATGCCTCTGCAGCTCCACCGAGGGTCCATAGCTCGATGTGCCTCTGCAGCTCCACCGAGGGTCCATAGCTCGATGTGCCACAGCAGCTCCACCGAGGGTCCATAGCTCGATACGTCTCTGCAGCTCCACCGAGGGTCCATAGCTCGATACGCCTCTGCAGCTCCACCGAAGGCCCATAGCTCGATACGTCTCTGCAGCTCCACCGAAGGCCTATAGCTCGATGTGCCTCAGCAGCTCCACCGAGGGTCCATAGCTCGATACGCCTCTGCAGCTCCACCGAAGGCCCATAGCTCGATACGTCTCTGCAGCTCCACCGAAGGCCTATAGCTCGATGTGCCTCAGCAGCTCCACCGAGGCTCCATAGCTCGATGCGCCTCTGCAGCTTCACCCAGGCTCCATAGCTCGATACGCCTCTGCAGCTTCACCCAGGCTCCATAGCTCGATACGCCTCTGCAGCTCCACCCAGGCTCCATAGCTCGATACGCCTCTGCAGCTCCACCCAGGCGCAATAGCTCGATACGCCTCTGCAGCTCCACCGAGGGCCCATAGCTCGATATGCCTCTGCAGCTCCACCGAGGGCCCATAGCTCGATACGCCTCTGCAGCTCCACCGAGGGCCCATAGCTCGGTGTCCATGGAGGCCTTATTACATTACAGTCCACAAAAACAGACAGGGGGTGACACTCTGTTACTTCCCTCACTAATGGCTGAAGGAGGCACCACATCTGGAATGGTCTGGTACAAGGTGAGCGATAGGTGCAGGGACCAGGGGCTGACACACGACCAGTGTATACAGAGGGTGGGGGACGGACGGCTCCTGCACCATGCACTCCACCATTGTGTCAGCCACTGAGAAGTACCAGGCAAGAGGTGGCCAGGGATCGGTATCAGCGGTTCTTAATTTTGCTGATGAACACTGGAGACAACTCATTTATCAGCAAATGCCCCCATATTGCCACCACATATAGTGCCGCCCCATGTGGGGAGACACCAGCGTATTCTCCGTATGACAAAGCGGTGGGGACCTCACAATGGCGCCATCAGACAGCAGGGGCCGGGCTATGTGGCCCCCGCCTGTGGAACCCAGGGGACCCCGCACCGTTTCTTCTATGGTGTAAAACAACTTAAATGTTGAGAATTCTCGATCTCATCGATGAACAGGAAAAAAAATGGAAGATTAGCTGAAGAAGCCGCGAGAAAGAGGGGACGACAAATCATCAAGTGGTATAAATGATAGAACTGTACGACAGCCCCCGCCGACTGGGGAACAAGGAGGATAGCGGGGATCATGGGGAAGACGAGGGTCCTGAGGAAGGCGGGGGGCCCAGAGGAAGGCGAGGGTCCTGGGGAAGGCGGGGGCCTGGAGGATGGCGAGGGTCATGGGGAAGGCGGGGGGCCCAGAGGATGGTGAGGGTCCTGGGGAAGGCGGGGGCCCAGAGGATGGCGAGGGCCCAGAGGAAGGCGAGGGTCCTGGGGAAGGCGGGTGGCCCAGAGGATGGTGAGGGTCCTGGGGAAGGCGGGGGGCCCAGAGGATGGCGAGGGTCCTGGGGAAGGCGAGGGTCCTGGGGAAGGCGGGGGGCCCGGAGGATGGCGAGGGTCATGGGGAAGGCGAGGGTCATAGGGAAGGCGGGGGGCCTGGAGGATGGCAAGGGTCATGGGGAAGGCAGGGGGCCCGGAGAAAGGAGAGGGTCCTGGGGAAGGCGGGGGCCTGGAGGATGGCGAGGGTCATGGGGAAGGCGGGGGGCCCAGAGAAAGGAGAGGGTCCTGGGGAAGGCTGGGGCCTGGAGGATGGCGAGGGTCATGGGGAAGGCGGGGGGCCCGGAGGAAGGCGAGGGTCCTGGGAAAGGCGAGGGTCATAGGGAAGGCGGGGGGCCTGGAGGATGGCAAGGGTCATGGGGAAGGCAGGGGGCCCAGAGAAAGGCAAGGGTCCTGGGGAAGGCGAGGGTCCTGGGGAAGGCGAGGGTCCTGGGGAAGGCGGGGGGCCCAGAGGAAGGAGAGGGTCCTGGGGAAGGCGGGGAGCCCAGAGGAAGGCGAGGGTCCTGGGGAAGGCGGGGAGCCCAGAGGAAGGAGAGGGTCCTGGGGAAGGCGGGGGCCCGGAGGATGGCGAGGGTCATGGGGAAGGCGGGGGCCCGGAGGATGGCGAGGGTCATGGGGAAGGCGGGGGCCCGGAGGATGGCGAGGGTCCTGGGGAAGGCGGGGGGCCCAGAGGAAGGAGAGGATCCTGGGGAAGGCGGGGGCCAAGAGGAAAGCGAGGGTCCTGGGGAAGGAGAGGGTCCTGGGGAAGGCGAGGGGCCCAGAGGAAGGCGAGGGTCCTGGAGAAGGCGGGGGGCCCAGAGGAAGGCGAGGGGTCCTGGGGAAAACGGGGGGCCCAGAGAAAGGCGAGGGTCCTGGGGAAGGCGGGGGGCCTGGAGGATGGCGAGGGTCCTGGGGAAGGCGGGGGGCCCAGAGAAAGGCAAGGGTCCTGGGGAAGGCGAGGGTCCTGGGGAAGGCGAGGGTCCTGGGGAAGGCGAGGGGCCCAGAGAAAGGCGAGGGTCCTGGGGAAGGCGAGGGTCATGGGGAAGGCGGGGAGCCCAGAGGAAGGCAAGGGTCCTGGGGAAGGCGAGGGTCCTGGGGAAGGCGAGGGTGATGGGGAAGGCGGGGGGCCCAGAGGAAGGCGAGGGTCCTGGGGAAGGCGAGGGTCATGGGGAAGGCGGGGAGCCCAGAGGAAGGCAAGGGTCCTGGGGAAGGCGAGGGTCCTGGGGAAGGCGAGGGTGATGGGGAAGGCGGGGGGCCCAGAGGAAGGCGAGGGTCATAGGGAAGGCGGGGGGCCTGGAGGATGGCAAGGGTCATGGGGAAGGCAGGGGGCCCAGAGAAAGGCAAGGGTCCTGGGGAAGGCGAGGGTCCTGGGGAAGGCGAGGGTCCTGGGGAAGGCGGGGGGCCCAGAGGAAGGAGAGGGTCGTGGGGAAGGCGGGGAGCCCAGAGGAAGGCGAGGGTCCTGGGGAAGGCGGGGGGCCCAGAGGAAGGAGAGGGTCCTGGGGAAGGCGGGGGCCCGGAGGATGGCGAGGGTCATGGGGAAGGCGGGGGCCCGGAGGATGGCGAGGGTCCTGGGGAAGGCGGGGGGGCCAAGAGGAAAGCGAGGGTCCTGGGGAAGGAGAGGGTCCTGGGGAAGGCGAGGGGCCCAGAGGAAGGCGAGGGTCCTGGAGAAGGCGGGGGGCCCAGAGGAAGGCGAGGGTCCTGGGGAAAACGGGGGGCCCAGAGAAAGGCGAGGGTCCTGGGGAAGGCGGGGGGCCCAGAGAAAGGCAAGGGTCCTGGGGAAGGCGAGGGTCATGGGGAAGGCGGGGAGCCCAGAGGAAGGCAAGGGTCCTGGGGAAGGCGAGGGTCCTGGGGAAGGCGGGGGGCCCAGAGAAAGGCGAGGGTCCTGGGGAAGGCGAGGGTCATGGGGAAGGCGGGGAGCCCAGAGGAAGGCAAGGGTCCTGGGGAAGGCGAGGGTCCTGGGGAAGGCGAGGGTCATGGGGAAGGCGAGGGTCCTGGGGAAGGCGGGGGGCCCAGAGGAAGGCGAGGGTCCTGGGGAAGGCGAGGGTGATGGGGAAGGCGAGGGTCCTGGGGAAGGCGAGGGTCATGGGGAAGGCGAGGGTCATGGGGAAGGCGGGGAGCCCAGAGGAAGGCGAGGGTCCTGGGGAAGGCGAGGGTCCTGGGGAAGGCGAGGGTCTTGGGGAAAGTGAGGGTCTTGGGGAAAGTGAGGGTCCTGGGGAAGGCGAGGGTCATGGGGAAGGCGGGGAGCCCAGAGGAAGGCGAGGGTCCTGGGGAAGGCGAGGGTCTTGGGGAAAGTGAGGGTCTTGGGGAAAGTGAGGGTCCTGGGGAAGGCGAGGGTGATGGGGAAGGCGGGGGTCCTGAGGAAGGCGAGGGTCCTGGGGAAGGGGGGGGTCCTGAGGAAGGCGAGGGTCTTGGGGAAAGTGAGGGTCCTGGGGATGGCAGGAGGGAGGGGGCGCTTTCCGGGGATGGCAGAGGTCCGGCGGGGGTCTCCATCTACAGGGTTATGACACAGATGGAATCCGGGTAAGCTCTGTGCTGAAGGGGCTTCACGTCCGCGCCCCCAGAAACCATCACCCGGGGCTGGGGGAGGGGCAGAGCCACAGTCACGTGCTCAAGCAGCCGCACCGCGGGGCCGCCGGGAGATGTAGTCCTGCTGCCCTGCATCTGGCCTGACGAGAGCGCGTCACAGGGCAGGCCCCGCCCCTCCCCGAGTGACGTCATGCAGCGGCGGTGCCGGTTGCTAGGTGACGGGAACGCTGTGGAGGGGGTTTCTGAGGATCCGGGGACCACATTGATAACCGGGAGCACGGGACAGCCAGCGGCGGGGGAGAAAGACAGCGAGGACACCGACGAGGAGACCGAGAGAGGGGGAGAGACTGAGGGGGAGACAGGGGGAGATAGAGACCACCAGAGTAACGGAGATCACCGGGGAGAGACAGAGACCGCCGGGGAGAGAGACAGAGACCGCCGGGGAGAGAGACAGAGACCGCCGGGGAGAGAGACAGAGACCGCCGGGGAGAGAGACAGAGACCGCCGGGGAGAGAGACAGAGACCGCCGGGGAGAGAGACAGAGACCGCCGGGGAGAGAGACAGAGACCGCCGGGGAGAGAGACAGAGACCGCCGGGGAGAGAGACAGAGACCGCCGGGGAGAGAGACAGAGACCGCCGGGGAGAGAGACAGAGACCGCCGGGGAGAGAGACAGAGACCGCCGGGGAGAGAGACAGAGACCGCCGGGGAGAGAGACAGAGACCGCCGGGGAGAGAGACAGAGACCGCCGGGGAGAGAGACAGAGACCGCCGGGGAGAGAGACAGAGACCGCCAGGGAGAGAGACAGAGACCGCCGGGGAGAGAGACAGAGACCGCCGGGGAGAGAGACAGAGACCGCCGGGGAGAGAGACAGAGACCGCCGGGGAGAGAGACAGAGACCGCCGGGGAGAGAGACAGAGACCGCCGGGGAGAGAGACAGAGACCGCCGGGGAGAGAGACAGAGACCGCCGGGGAGAGAGACAGAGACCGCCGGGGAGAGAGACAGAGACCGCCGGGGAGAGAGACAGAGACCGCCGGGGAGAGAGACAGAGACCGCCGGGGAGAGAGACAGAGACCGCCGGGGAGAGAGACAGAGACCGCCGGGGAGAGAGACAGAGACCGCCGGGGAGAGAGACAGAGACCGCCGGGGAGAGAGACAGAGACCGCCGGGGAGAGAGACAGAGACCGCCGGGGAGAGAGACAGAGACCGCCGGGGAGAGAGACAGAGACCGCCGGAGAGAAATAGAAACCACCGGGGAGAGACAGGGACCGCCGGGGAGAGACAGAGACCGCTGGGGAGAAATAGAGACCGTCTGAGAGAGTTAGAGACTGCTGGGGAGAAATAAAGACTGCCAGAGAGAAATAGAGACCGCCGAGGAGAGATAGAAACCGCTGGGGCGAAATAGAGACCGCCAGGGAGAGATATAGACTGCCAGGGAGAAAAAGAGACCGTCGGGGAGAGGTAGAGACTGCCGGGGAGAAATACTGTAGAGACCGTGGGGGAGAAATAGAAACCGCCGGGGAGAGACAGAGACTGCCGGGGAGAGACAGAGACCGTCGGGGAGAAATAGAGACCGTCGGGGAGAGACAGAGACTGCCGGGGAGAAATAGAGACCGCCAGGGAGAAATAGAGACCATCTGAGACTGTCAGGGAGAAATAGAGACCGCCGGGGAGAGATAGAGACCGCCGGGGAGAAATAGAGACCGCCAGGGAGAAATAGAGACCGCCTGAGACTGTCAGGGAGAAATAGAGACCGCCGGGGAGAGATAGAGACCGCCGGGGAGAAATAGAGACCGCAAGGGAGAAATAGAGACTGCCAGGGAGAAATAGAGACCGCCAGGGAGAGATAGAGACCGCCTGAGACTGTCAGGGGAGAAATAGAGACCGCCGGGGAGAGATAGAGACTGTCAGGGAGAAATAGAGACCGCCGGGGAGAGATAGAGACTGTCAGGGAGAAATAGAGACCGCCGGGGAGAGATAGAGACTGTCAGGGAGAAATAGAGACCGCCGGGGAGAGATAGAGACTGTCAGGGAGAAATAGAGACCGCCGGGGAGAGATAGAGACTGTCAGGGAGAGACAGAGACCGCCCTTTTCGGGGCCTGCGAGCTGCGGCTGTTATTCGGGGGGGCTCCTGGACATGGAGGGGCTGCACAGCAGCCGCGGGGCCGGGGTCAGAGCGCACTGACAGTCTTCTGGCAGAACAGCGCCCCCTGCAGGGATCATGGCGTCAGAGTGTGTGAAGGTGGTGGTCCGCTGCCGCCCCATGAACAACAGGGAGCGAGAGCTGAAGTGCCAAGCGGTGGTCTCCATGGACAGCAGCCGGGGCCAGTGCTTCATCAGGAGGCCTGAGGGGGCGGAGGAGACCCCCAAACAGTTCACCTTTGATGGGGCGTATTACGTGGAGCACTGCACCGAGCAGATCTACAATGAGATCGCCTTCCCACTGGTGGAGGTAAGAGGGGCGAGACCCCGCGCATGTGGGGGACAAGGCTCAACACAGGGGGCGCTCTGCTGTCTGTGCTCTGCAGCCTCTGTCACCACTGGACCGAGGAGCTTACACTCAGCGCTCCCCCGTTAGTGTGGTGACAGCAGTGTGCTCCTCTGTACATCACAGACGTGAGTACACCCCGCACTGTACATATTTTATAATACAGATCTAACCTTGTGATACAGTGTGCAGTGTCAGTGCGCAGCTTGTATACAATGTGCAGTGTCAGTGCGCAGCTTGTATACAATGTGCAGTGTCAGTGCGCAGCTTGTATACAATGTACAGTGTCAGTGCGCATCAGCACAGTGGGCACGGGATTTCTCATGCACTGTGCTTGTACTGTACATCGCAGCTGAAGCATGCTGTGTCCAAAACGCTGTGAAAACTGATGGTGGGCACGTGCCCTTACGTTGCTCTACATGACCATGCAGAGACCGACATCACATCCCATCAGAGGGGCACGCTTACTGGAAGCACAGCTCACTACAGGAGGTGACCTCAGCGTGCGCTCCAGGATGTCCGTGTGCTCCACAGTATATTGCTCCAGGGGTGCATGTGACACTTGTGGGGGTTGAACTGTTCTTAATTAGGCCAGATGTATGTGTTCTATTGTTAACCATTGTCTCTTCCCAGACTGATTGGAGCCCTATTGTCTATAAATATGTATTGCCTCAGCCCCTGACTGCAGAGTTCAGAGGAAAATGATGCAGTCGGATTGAACGAGCGACCAATGAGAGAGCAGCCGTCTCCATCTATACCCTGAACTGAGAACTATAAAAGGGTCTTGCTCCTGTCATCAGAAAGAAGGATTCTTCATCATCTCAGCCGAGGAGCTTCAGTGCAGACTGAGGAAACACAGAACTGCTTCACTTTGGATATTCTGCAGGATTTCAGCTTAGGATCCACAGTTCCAGCTGAAGGTTCACAGCACGGCTTCCTAAAACTGAGCAATCGTGGGAGAAGCGCCTTGGTGAGAGGTAGAGAAGAACCCCAAGATCACTGCGGCTGAGCTCCAGAGATGCAGTAGGGGGGATGGGAGAAAAACCACAAAGTCACCTGTCACTGCAGCCTCCACCAGTCGGGCCTTTATGGCAGAGCGGCCGACGGAAGCCTCTCCTCAGTGCAAGACATATGACAGCCGCATAGAGTTTGCAAAAAATACACATAAAGGATCCCAGACTATGAGAAATAAGATTCTCTGATCTGATGAGACGAAGATAGAACTTTCTGGTGATAATTCTAAGCGGTATGTGTGGAAAAAAAAACAGGCACTGCTCATCAGCTGCCCAATACCATCCCACAGTGAAGCATGGTGGTGGCAGCATCATTCTATGGGGGCAGGGATAAGGACAACTGGTTACAATTGAAGGAAAGATGAATGCGGCCAAGTACAGAGATATCCTGGAAGAAAACCTCTTCCAGATGCTCTGGACCTCAGACTTGGCCGAAGGTTCACCTTCCAACAAGACAATGACCCTAAGCACACAGCTAAAATAACAAAGGAGCGGCTTCACAACAACTCTGTGACCATTCCTGACCGGCCCAGCCAGAGCCCTGACCTAAACCCAATGGAGCATCTCTGGAGAGACCTGAAAACGGCGTCCACCAACGTTCACCATCCAACCAGACGGAACTGGAGAGGATCTGCAAGAAGAATGGCCGAGGATCCCCAAATCCAGGATCCCAAGAAGACTCATGGCTGTACTAGCTCAAAAGGGAGGGTGCCTCTACCCAATACTGAGCAAAGGGGCTGAATACTTATAACCATGGGATATACTGAGCAAAGGGAATGAATACTTATAACCATGGGATATACTGAGCAAAGGGGCTGAATACTTATGGCCATGGGATATACTGAGCAAAGGGACTGAATACTTTATAACCATGGGATATACTGAGCAAAGGGGCTGAATACTTATGGCCATGGGATATACTGAGCAAAGGGACTGAATACTTATAACCATGGGATATACTGAGCAAAGGGACTGAATACTTATGACCATGTGTTATACTGAGCAAAGGGGCTGAATACTTATGACCATGTGTTATACTGAGCAAAGGGGCTGAATACTTATGACCATGTGATATACTGAGCAAAGGGGCTGAATACTTATAACCATGGGATATACTGAGCAAAGGGGCTGAATACTTATCCCCATGGGATATACTGAGCAAAGGGGCTGAATACTTAACTTTCTACATTTCTGTTTTTTTTTCTGACAAGATGTGGGGCAGAGTGCACATTAGCGAGAATTTACCAAAAGGCTGCAATGAAACAGTGAAAAATGTAAAGGGATGTGAATACTTTCCGCACCCACTGTATAGGGGGGTCAGTAGTGTATAATGTACAGTATATATAGGGGGTCAGTAGTTTGTAATGTACAGTGTACAGTGTGTACACCACCATTACCTTGAGAACGGTGGCAGCTATAGGCATAGAAGTGGTGTCTAGGTATAGTAAAGTAGCCATGCGCTACGCAATGAAACCACTTATAGCGCCACCTGGTGGAAAACAACGGAGTTAGCATTTTTATCTCGAAAA
>NC_134363.1:3252769-3292769 GCF_048569485.1 Anomaloglossus baeobatrachus
GGGCCGCAGCTTCATCACATTGGGGGGGCCGCAGCTTCATCACATCGGGGGGGCCGCAGCTTCATCACATCGGGGGGCCGCAGCTTCATCACATCGGGGGGGCCGAAGCTTCATCACAACGGGGGGGGGCCTCAGCTTCATCACAACGGGGGGGGGCCTCAGCTTCATCACATCGGGGGGGGGGGCCCAGCTTCATCACATCGGGGGGGGGGCCCAGCTTCATCACATCGGGGGGGGGCCCAGCTTCATCACATCGGGGGGGGCCTCAGCTTCATCACAACGGGGGGGGGCCTCAGCTTCATCACAACGGGGGGGGCCTCAGCTTCATCACATCAGGGGGGGGCCCAGCTTCATCACATCGGGGGGGGTGCCCAGCTTCATCACATCGGGGGGGGGCCCAGCTTCATCACATCGGGGGGGGGTGCCCAGCTTCATCACATCGGGGGGGGTGCCCAGCTTCATCACATCGGGGGGGGGGGGCCCAGCTTCATCACATCGGGGGGGGGGCCTCAGCTTCATCACATCGGGGGCGGGCCCAGCTTCATCACATCGGGGGGGGCCCAGCTTCATCACATCGGGGGGGGGGGGGGGGGGCGCCCAGCTTCATCACATCGGGGGGGGGGATCAGCTTCATCACATCGGGGGGGGGCTCAGCTTCATCACATCGGGGGGGGGGGATCAGCTTCATCACATCGGGGGGGGGCTCAGCTTCATCACATCGGGGGGGGCCTCAGCTTCATCACATCGGGGGGGGCTCAGCTTCATCACATCGGGGGGGGCGCGCAGTATCTCATCACATCGGGGGGGGCGCAGTATGTCTTTACATTGGGGGGGCTGCAGCGTCTCTTCACATTGGGGGGGGCCTCAGCTTCATCACATCGGTGGGGGGGCCTCAGCTTCATCACATCGGGGGGGGCCTCAGCTTCATCACATCGGGGGGGGATCAGCTTCATCACATCGGGGGGGGGCGCAGCTTCATCACATCGGGGGGAGTCGCAGCTTCATCACATCGGGGGGGGCCTCAGCTTCATCACATCGGGGGGGGCCTCAGCTTCATCACATCGGGGGGGGCCTCAGCTTCATCACATCGGGGGGGCCTCAGCTTCATCACATCGGGGGGGCCTCAGCTTCATCACATCGGGGGGGCCTCAGCTTCATCACATCGGGGGGGGGCCTCAGCTTCATCACATCGGGGGGGGCCTCAGCTTCATCACATCGGGGGGGGCCTCAGCTTCATCACATCGGGGGGGGCCTCAGCTTCATCACATTGGGGGGGCGCGCAGTGTCTCATCACATCGGGGGGGGCGCAGTATGTCTTCACATTGGGGGGGCTGCAGCGTCTCTTCACATTGGGGGGGGGGGGCGCAGCTTCATCACATCGGGGGGGGGGCCCAGCTTCATCACATCGGGGGGGGGGCCCAGCTTCATCACATCAGGGGGGTCGCAGCTTCATCACATCGGGGGGGGGGCCCAGCTTCATCACATCAGGGGGGTCGCAGCTTCATCACATCGGGGGGGGGCCTCAGCTTCATCACATCGGGGGGGGCCCAGCTTCATCACATCGGGGGGGGGGGGCCCAGCTTCATCACATCGGGGGGGGGCGCCCAGCTTCATCACATCGGGGGGGGGCTCAGCTTCATCACATCGGGGGGGGCCTCAGCTTCATCACATCGGGGGGGGGATCAGCTTCATCACATTGGGGGGGGCGCGCAGTATCTCATCACATCGGGGGGGCGCAGTATGTCTTCACATTGCACATTGGGGGGGCTGCAGCGTCTCTTCACATTGGGGGGGGGCCTCAGCTTCATCACATCGGGGGGGGGCCTCAGCTTCATCACATCAGGGGAGTCGCAGCTTCATCACATCAGGGGAGTCGCAGCTTCATCACATCAGGGGAGTCGCAGCTTCATCACATCAGGGGAGTCGCAGCTTCATCACATCGGGGGGGGGCCCAGCTTCATCACATCGGGGGGGGGCCCAGCTTCATCACATCAGGGGAGTCGCAGCCTCATCACATCGGGGGGGGCCTCAGCTTCATCACATCGGGGGGGGGCCTCAGCTTCATCACATCGGGGGGGGCCTCAGCTTCATCACATAGGGGGGGACCTCAGCTTCATCACATCGGGGGGGGGCCTCAGCTTCATCACATTGGGGGGGGGGGCGCGCAGTGTCTCATCACATCGGGGGGGGCGCAGTATGTCTTCACATTGGGGGGGCTGCAGCGTCTCTTCACATTGGGGGGGGCTTCAGCTTCATCACATCAGGGGAGTCGCAGCTTCATCACATCGGGGGGGGGACCTCAGCTTCATCACATCGGGGGGGGGCCTCAGCTTCATCACATCGGGGGGGGGGGATCAGCTTCATCACATCGGGGGGGGGATCAGCTTCATCACATTGGGGGGGGGGGCGCAGTGTCTAATCACATCGGGGGGGGCGCAGTATGTCTTCACATTGGGGGGGCGCGCAGTGTCTCATCACATCGGGAGGCCGCAGCGTCTCGTCACATGGGGGGGCCGCAGCTTCTCATCGTTCCTTCTCCCCTCTTTGTGTGATTCTCCAGATGTTCAGGATGAGCACCGGACACATGGAGGGCGACCTCCAGCTCCTCTACGTGCTGCTGACCGACTGCTACATCTACCTGCTGCGGAAAGGTCAGCTGCTGCCCCCTGTGATGTCTCCGGGGGTCCGGACTGTCACTCACATCTTGTGTCTCCCGCAGGTGCTGCTGATAAGCCGTACATGGTAGAGGACGCTGTGTCCTACAATGAGCTGGACTACGTCTCGGTGGGTGTGCGGGGGAGGGGCTGCAGGACTCCCCAACTTCAACTCTCCCCGACTCCACGCCCCTCTACCTCCGCCTTTCTCAGTCTCCACGTCCCCTCCCCGTCTCTGCATGTCCCCCCATCTCTGTGTCCCCCCCCGCGTGTGTCCCCCCCTCTGGCGTGCGTGTGTCCCCACCCCCCCTGCGTGTCCCCACCCCCCGCTGCGTGTGTCCCCACCCCCCCTGCGTGTGTCCCCACCCCCCCTGCGTGTGTCCCCACCCCCCCCTGCGTGTGTCCCCACCCCCCCTGCGTGTGTCCCCACCCCCCCTGCGTGTGTCCCCACCCCCCCTGCGTGTGTCCCCACCCCCCCTGCGTGTGTCCCCACCCCCCCTGCGTGTGTCCCCACCCCCCCTGCGTGTGTCCCCACCCCCCCTGCGTGTGTCCCCACCCCCCCTGCGTGTGTCCCCACCCCCCCTGCGTGTGTCCCCACCCCCCCTGCGTGTGTCCCCCCCCTCTGCGTGTGTCCCCCCCTCTGCGTGTGTCCCCCCCTCTGCGTGTGTCCCCCCCTCTGCGTGTGTCCCCCCCTCTGCGTGTGTCCCCCCCTCTGCGTGTGTCCCCCCCCTCTGCGTGTGTCCCCCCCTCTGCGTGTGTCCCCCCCTCTGCGTGTGTCCCCCCCTCTGCGTGTGTCCCCCCCTCTGCGTGTGTCCCCCCCTCTGCGTGTGTCCCCCCCTCTGCGTGTGTCCCCCCCTCTGCGTGTGTCCCCCCCTCTGCGTGTGTCCCCCCCTCTGCGTGTGTCCCCCCCTCTGCGTGTGTCCCCCCCTCTGCGTGTGTCCCCCCCTCTGCGTGTGTCCCCCCCTCTGCGTGTGTCCCCCCCTCTGCGTGTGTCCCCCCCTCTGCGTGTGTCCCCCCCTCTGCGTGTGTCCCCCCCTCTGCGTGTGTCCCCCCCTCTGCGTGTGTCCCCCCCTCTGCGTGTGTCCCCCCCCTCTGCGTGTGTCCCCCCCTCTGCGTGTGTCCCCCCCCTCTGCGTGTGTCCCCCCCCTCTGCGTGTGTCCCCCCCTCTGCGTGTGTCCCCCCCTCTGCGTGTGTCCCCCCCCTCTGCGTGTGTCCCCCCCTCTGCGTGTGTCCCCCCCCTCTGCGTGTGTCCCCCCCTCTGCGTGTGTCCCCCCCCTCTGCGTGTGTCCCCCCCCTCTGCGTGTGCCCCCCCCCTCTGCGTGTGTCCCCCCCCCTCTGCGTGTGTCCCCCCTGTCACAAACCACCGGGGGGGTCACTCAGAAATCCCCCCGCGCTGGCTACCAGTACGTCACAATCGGGGGGTAACAAGTGGGGGTCACCCCTCCTTTATACCTCCCGACCGACAGACAGAGCACGTGACGCGCTCTCTAGCGCCCCTCTTATAGTCAGGCCAATTATGGAATTGCCCGACCATAAGCAAGGAGGCCGCTATACTACTTATGCCGATTATTGAAGGGTCCCCGGTGAGAGTAAGGTATATATTCCCCCGACCTCCGCGGGCGGAATATATAAAATCTCCCCGAATCTCACTGGCCTCCCCACAATAATCCTTGGCACAATTCGCTGCCACCAACCGCTTCACGGTAACTATTAGCCGAACACACAGACGTGGATTCAAGATCGAGATAACAGAACAGCCCAAGATTAATTATATAATTTAATCAGCCTAAAGCACACTAGAAACTACAATATATACAATAGGGAATCTACAGAATATACATATGTCAGAGTACAGTTACAATCAAAGCATGGGTTACAAACAGGCATACACAGTTCCAGCAGTTACCTTGTGCGTCTGGCCACAGGGGGGCGCTGTACCCAGGTTTCTAGGATCCTTCCCACAGATGTTTCCTACACGTGCCCCCAGCGAAAAGAACACTGGAAAATGGCCGAAGTAGGGTTATCAACCTGGGCAAATCCAGGTCCCCTCCTACCTTAGTGACCTCAGAGGGAGCACTGCTCCACCCCTGGCTTGAGTTATGGACAATCCACAACATGGAATATGGGCCCATAACTTTGCCTGGGAGCGTCGTAGGCGGACGCCAATGCTCTCATTGTGACAGTTATGAATTTAGCTACAGAACGAGGGGACTCATGACCTGTCTGCCAGTTCCCCATTGGCTGATATCACGCCTGGGGCATTTCCCAATGTCCTGCTCCATAAAAAGGTGTGCCAGCATCGTCCGCATGCGGAGACACCATTTTTATGGTTGCCATATTTATCGGAAATATGGCTTGCGAGATATGAACCATTTTTTACTGGAGTCGTTCTGTCTGGCTATTCTCCATAGCCTTGCTAACTAGCTAGCAGCCCCCACTACAGGGTCACGGCAGGGAGTCATCCTGTGTCCATTGTCCCCAAGCCACCTAATTTCCATATCACAGGACATGGCCATGAGGTGTAAGTGGAACACTGAGAACAAGAAGGGAGGGGGGCACTGCCAGGGAGTGATGAGGGGACTATGACTGGAGTCATAATTCATCTTCATATCCAGGATTTGCCTCACACCTCCCCCCTTTTGAGGGCGCTAGGGGGCAGCACACTCGGTGTTCCCCGTGCGCCCGTCCGCGACCTCTCCTTGTCGGACAGCCCGTCTGCGTTCCCGTGGTCACGGCCCCTTTTGTGGCGAATGGTGAAGTTGTATTGCTGGAGCGCAAGGCTCCATCGCAACAATCGCCCATTCGTCCCAGAGACGGTGTGCAACCAGCTGAGGGATTGTGGTCCGTCTCCACGATGAAGTGGCGCCCGTATAGATAGGGTTGCAGACGCTGCAGGGCCCACACTATGGCCAGGCACTCCTTCTCCATCGTGGAATAGGCAACTTCCCTTGGTAACAGCTTCCTGCTCAGGTACAAGACTGGGTGCTCTTGGCTCGCAGAGTCCACCTGGCTGAGCACCGCACCGAGGCCGAAGTCACTGGCGTCGGTCTGTACTACAAACGGCCGCGTGAAGTCGGCTGCCTGTAGCACGGGCGGGCTGGACAGGGCGTCCTTTAGGGCCCGGAAGGCTGTCTCGCAGTCCATTGTCCAATCGACTGCAGAGGGCAGCTTCTTCTTGGTGAGGTCCGTCAAGGGCTTTGCCAGGCTACTATAGCATGGAACAAACCTCCTATAGTACCCAGCGGTCCCCAAGAAGGACATCACCTGCTTCTTGGTCCTGGGGGTGGGCCAGGATGCGATGGCTTCCACTTTCTCAGGCTCGGGCTTCAGTGTTCTCCCACCTACCCGGTGACCGAGGTACTGGACCTCGCTCATGGCCAGCTGACACTTTCCCGGCTTGATGGTCAAACCTGCCCGGTGGATCCGCCTGAGCACCTGTGCTAGATGCTCTAGGTGGTCCTCCCAGGTGGGACTGAAGACGGCAATGTCATCCAGGTACGCGGCCGCGTACCCTTCAAGTCCCTTGAGCAGGGTGTTGACCATCCGCTGGAAAGTGGCAGGGGCATTCCTCATCC
This sequence comes from Anomaloglossus baeobatrachus, assembly GCF_048569485.1. NCBI lineage: Eukaryota > Metazoa > Chordata > Amphibia > Anura > Aromobatidae > Anomaloglossus > Anomaloglossus baeobatrachus. Next base: position 3,258,999 of record NC_134363.1, read on the forward strand.
CGAATGGCATCACCGTGGACTCGTACAGTCCAAATGGGGTAATAAAGGCAGAGCGTTCCCTGGCCTTGCGAGTCAGGGGGATCTGCCAATATCCCCGGCTCAGATCCATGATGGTCAGGTACTGAGCCCCGGCCAACTGATCGAGCAGGTCATCGATGCGTGGCATTGGGTACGCATCGGCGACCGTGACCGCATTGAGCCCCCTGTAGTCCACGCAGAACCGAGTGGTTCGGTCCTTCTTAGGGACGAGGACTACAGGCGAGGCCCAAGCGCTGTTGGATGCCTGGATCACCCCCAGCTTCAGCATCTCGTCAATCTCCTGGCGCATGTGTTGCTGCACCTCCAGGGAGACCCGATATGCTGAACGCCGGATCGGGGGATGATCCCCAGTGTCCACGTGATGGACAGCCAAGTCAGTCCTTCCGGGCTGGTTGGTAAACAACCCCCGGAAGGGGAGGAGGGTGGCCCACAGCTGGGACCGTTGGTCTTCCAAGAGCTGGTGGCCAACCTCCACATCCTCAATGGATCCGCCTGCCCTAACCTGGGCTAGCATATCCAAGAGGGTTTCCGCTTCTCCCTCCTCGGGCAGGTTGCACACGGGGAGCGCACATGCCTCCCGCTCATGATGTGCCTTCATCATGTTCACATGGAAGGGCTTCCGCCTTCCACGGGCAGGGTCCAGGGTGACCAGGTACGTTACAGGGTTGAGCTGCTGGTACACGAGGTATGGGCCTTCCCAGGCTGCCTGAAGCTTGTCCTGTGGTACGGGGACCAGTACCCACACCTTTTGACCCACTTGGTAGGTCCTCTCACAAGCGTTCTGGTCGTACCAACGCTTCTGATCGGCCTGGGCTTGAGCCATATTGTCGTGTACCAGTTGCGTCAAGGCCTGCATTTTGTCCCGGAAGCGCATGACATACTCGATAACCGACACTCCAGGGGTGGCCAAATCCCCTTCCCAAGCCTCTTTCACCAGAGCCAGGGGGCCCCGCACACGTCGCCCGTACAGGAGCTCAAACGGTGAGAATCCTGTTGAGGCCTGTGGAACCTCCCGGTAAGCAAATAACAGGTGTGGGAGATACCGCTCCCAGTCACGCCCATGGGAGTCGACCAACATCTTAAGCATCTGCTTTAAGGTGCCATTGAACCGCTCGCACAGGCCATTAGTCTGTGGATGGTACGGGCTGGCCACCAGATGTCGCACCTGGACTTGCTTACAGAGGGCCTCCATCAGCTGGGACATGAATTGGGTCCCCCGGTCAGTGAGCATTTCCTGGGGAAAACCCACTCGGGAGAAAATCTCCAGCAATGCGGTGGCCACCTTGTCAGCCCGAATGGACGACAAGGCCACTGCTTCTGGGTACCGGGTGGCATAGTCCACTACCGTCAGTAGGAAGCGTTTCCCGGAGCTGCTGGGGATGGCCAGCGGGCCGACCAGATCCACAGCCACCCTCCTGAAAGGCTCATCGATGATTGGCAGAGATACTAGTGGGGCTTTGGGGCGTGGCCCCACCTTCCCCACTCTCTGACAGGTTTCACACGAACGGCAATAGGCAGCCACATCGGCCCCCATTTTTGGCCAGTAGAAATGCTGGTTTAACCTGGCCTTGGTCTTAGCGATCCCTAGGTGTCCGGCCATCGGAATCTCATGTGCGATCCGCAACAACTCCGTCCGGAACGGATAGGGTACCACCAACTGTCGGTCCCTGGGCCACGCCTCCGGTGAACCCTGCTGGACCGTGGCCCGGTACAGCCGTCCTTGGTCCCAGACCACTCGCTCCGGGTCCGAGGGAGGCTGTGCCGCCTGCTCCTTAAGAGCTTTCAGGCTGTCGTCAGCTTCTAACGCTGCCTGAAACCCCTGACTAGATGTGGCCAGAATCGACGAGACTGTCACATCTTCAGTCAGTACCCCGGGACCTGTGTCCTGGCCTCCACCTGACTCGGCTGCCACTTGGTCAGAAGGGGAAGAGCTATCGGACCTCCGGGAGGCCCCTTGGCTTCCAGCACTCCCACTGCGGGTGACAGCGGCCACAGCCGCTGCGACCGTGGGTCGTGCCTGCTCCTCCTCCGTTCCTGACCAAGTCGCCGGTTCAGGCAGACCTACCTGGCTTCCTGACACCCCGGTTGTGGGGGAACCATGCACCGAGATCTTACCTGGGAGCACTTCCGCTCCTGGACCGGCCCCAATCTCACCTGCCTGTTCCCCTCCTGCAGCAACAGAACCCCGCTGTGAAATCTCTGGGGACCCCACATTTGCTGTGGTAGCCCCCACCCCACACACTGGTCCTCCCCCTGCAGCACCCTGCTCTCTGCTTATCCCTGCAGAGGGCAACAGATCCCAGCTCACAGGCTGGTTACTTGTAGAGGCATTGTCACACCTTTCTCTGACCCCCTCCCCTGTCACAGCTGCAGCTGAGTGTGTGTCTATGGTGTCTATGCAAGCAGAAATATCAGAGTTCACTCCCTCCTCCCTTACATCATTCATAGATAACACATTAACATTGTTAGGAGTCATGTCAGTACGGGCTGAAGGTTCAGCCCTTGGGGGGGGCCCAAACTGGGAGGTTATCTGCCCCAAATCTGTCCCAAGTAGCACGTTTGCAGGGATCCGATCAGTTACCCCCACCTCCCTCACCCCCCGCCCTGCGCCCCAGTCCACATAAATGTCAGCAACAGGCAGCGCCGGGTCAGTGCCTCCAATCCCGGAGACAGCGAGGGTTTTTCCAGGGATCAAGTCTTGGGGGGGACACCATCTCAGGCCGCACCAGAGTCACCTCCGAGGCGCTGTCTCGCAGTCCTATGGTCACAGACCGGCCGACGGTGACAGGTTGGAAGCTGTCCAGGGACCTACCACCACCCCCACCCACACAATACACCTTGGGCGGCCCTTGGGACGGGGACGGAGCCGGGGCCTTGGGACGCTGAGGGCACATGGCCTTGAAGTGTCCAGGTAGGTTGCACTGGTGGCACCGTCTTGGTTCCGCCACGGGCCTGGAGAGGGGAGTTGAGGGGGACACCCCCTGCAGTCTAGGGGCAGGTGGGGCAGTCGCCGAATTCATCTTACCCCCTCTCCAGGTGCTGCTGGTGGCCGCTCTCCTGGCCTCAGGGGCCCGGTTGTTGGTGTAGTCATCGGCAAGGGCAGCTGTAGCCGTGGACCCCTTTGGCTTCTGGTCTCGGATGAACTGGCGGAGATCCTCAGGGCAGTTCCACAAGAGTTGCTCCGTGATGAACAAGTCCAGGATCTCCGGTCCGGTGGAAAGCTGCAGGCCTTGGGTCCAGTGGTCGGCAGCTCGGGCAAGTGCCCGCCGGTGGTCAGCCCAGGAGTCCTTTGGTCCCTTCTGTAGGCTCCGGAACTTCTTGCGGTAGGACTCTGGAGTGAGGTTGTACTGTTGGATCAGGGCCCGCTTGATGGTGTCGTAGCCCTGATCTGCCTCAGCAGGCAAGTCCCCAAGGATATCCAGGGCCTTACCCCTTAAACGGGGGGTCAGGTATTTGGCCCACTGGTCCTTGTCCAGATGGTGCTGCAAGCAAGTCCGTTTAAAAGCAGTCAAGAAAGAGTCCAAGTCTCCATCCTTCTCCAGCACTGGGAAGTCCTCAACACGGACCTTTGGAAGTTTGGTGTCTCGAAGGTCACATGTGGCTGATGAGGGCCGGAGCTGAGCTAGCTGCAGCTGGTAGTCACGGTCTGCCTGTCGCTCTCGCTCTTCACGCGCTGCCTGCCGCTCTCGCTCCGCAGCCTCACGCTCTGCGTGCCGCTCCGCAGCCTCAGCGTCACGCGCTGCCTGCCGCTCTGCCCTGCGCTCTGCCAGGAGTTCCTTGTAGCCCTTCTGGTCTCCAGCCTGGAGAAGGGCCATAGCCATTTGAAGAAGGCTATCCGAGCCTCCCAGGCTCGGTGGAATGGCACGTGGTGATCTGCGGCACGCTGCAGAGCTAGGCGATTCACTGTCCCTTTCAGAGCGGAGGGCTGGCATCTGGCTCGTTGAGGAACCTTGGGTGAGCTCCTCCTCATCTTGTCCAGCAGTGCCAGGTTGCGCAATGTCCTCGGCAGAACGGTTTTCTGGCGTCGAGCTCCTGGAGGACTCGTGGGCAACCTCCTCATTGCTGTCCACAGCACCGTCCTCCCTCTCTTCGGCTCCTGCCTTAGCATTGGCCAGTTGCATAGCTCTGCTCCTGGTGCCATCAGCCATTCTTGCAGACTTTTGGTCACTGACACAGAACTGACACCTGATGCCTCCACACACCTTACAGTATCTGCACTCTGACACTCTAGTGTTGAGCTAGTCTGAAGACCCCAGCAGCCACAGCTGCTGCAGGCAGTCTTTAGTGTCTGGGAGTATGGGTCTCACACTCACACACACTATTATCTCGATCCCACCGCTATGCCACCAATATGTCACAAACCACCGGGGGGGTCACTCAGAAATCCCCCGCGCTGGCTACCAGTACGTCACAATCGGGGGGTAACAAGTGGGTGTCACCCCTCCTTTATACCTCCCGACCGACAGACAGAGCACGTGACGCGCTCTCTAGCGCCCCTCTTATAGTCAGGCCAATTATGGAATTGCCCGACCATAAGCAAGGAGGCCGCTATACTACTTATGCCGATTATTGAAGGGTCCCCGGTGAGAGTAAGGTATATATTCCCCCGACCTCCGCGGGCGGAATATATAAAATCTCCCCGAATCTCACTGGCCTCCCCACAATAATCCTTGGCACAACTCGCTGCCACCAACCGCTTCACGGTAACTATTAGCCGAACACACAGACGTGGGATTCAAGATCGAGATAACAGAACAGCCCAAGATTAATTATATAATTTAATCAGCCTAAAGCACACTAGAACTACAATATATACAATAGGCGATCTACAGAATATACATAGGTCAGAGTACAGTTACAGATAAAGCATGGTTTACAGACAGGCATACACAGTTCCAGCAGTTACCTTGTTGCGTCTGGCCACAGGGGGGCGCTGTAGGCCAGGTTTCTAGGATCCTTCCCACAGATGTTTCCTACACGTGCCCCCAGCGAAAAGAACACTGGAAAATGGCCGAAGTAGGGTTATCAACCTGGGCAAATCCAGGTCCCCTCCTACCTTAGTGACCTCAGAGGGAGCACTGCTCCACCCCTGGCTTGAGTTATGGACAATCCACAACATGGAATATGGCCATAACTTTGCCTGGGAGCGTCGTAGGCGGACGCCAATGCTCTCATTGTGACAGTTATGAATTTAGCTACAGAACGAGGGGACTCATGACCTGTCTGCCAGTTCCCCATTGGCTGATATCACGCCTGGGGCATTTCCCAATGTCCTGCTCCCATAAAAAAGGGTGTGCCAGCATCGTCCGCATGTGGAGACACCATTTTTATGGTTGCCATATTTATCGGAAATATGGCTTGCGAGATATGAACCATTTTTTACTGGAGTCGTTCTGTCTGGCTATTTCCATAGCCTTGCTAACTAGCTAGCAGCCCCCACTACAGGGTCACGGCAGGGAGTCATCCTGTGTCCATTGTCCCCAAAGCCACCTAATTTCCATATCACAGGACATGGCCATGGAGGTGTAAGTGGAACACTGAGAACAAGAAGGGAGGGGGGCACTGCCAGGGAGTGATGAGGGATTATGACTGGAGTCATAATTCATCTTCATATCCCGGGATTTGCCTCACACCCCCCCTCTGCGTGTGTCCCCCACCCCCTCTGCGTCGTACTTCCCCCCCCACCCCTCTGCGTGTGACTCCTCCCCCCCCCCCTCTGCGTGTGACTCCTCCCCCCCCCCTTCCCGCTGCGTGCGATCCCCCCCCCCTTCCGGCTCTGCGTCCCCCCCCCTTGGCTCTGCGTGTGTGTGTGTCCCCCCCCCCCCCCCAGCTCTGCGTGTGTGTGTGTCCCCCCCCCCCCCCCCCCAGCTCTGCGTGTGTGTGTGTGTGTCCCCCCCCCCCCCCCCAGCTCTGCGTGTCCATGCTTTGCCCCTCATCCTGCTGCTGCTCTTGTTTCTGCAGGTCGGCCTGGATCAGCAGGCGGTGACCCTCGTGTGCACGAACAGACGGCGGCAGTTTCTGGTGGATACCGCGGACCTGTCGCTGACCGAGTGAGTGACTCCTCTGTGGCCGGGGGTCTCCAGCTTTGTGCCAGTGTTTGGCCGGTGTCGGGGTCCGGCCCCCTCTTGTGATTCCGCGTTTGATGCCACAGGTTGTAGTGACATTCTGGTGCTGAGCGTTGTAGGGTTGGGAAGCCCCCCATAACACTGGCCCGGCCCCCCGTTACGGCTTTTCCATGCTTTTATTTCAGGCTTTACACTTTGCTCTTTCTCTGTAGGATCTTCATATCAGCGCTGAAGTCGGCCATGATAAATGGGTGTCGGGAGCCGCCGTACCCCGGGGTCCTGACCGACGCCACAATGGAGCGGCTCGCACTGGCCAAGTTTGTGTCTCAGGAATCCAAAATAGAGGTAAAATTACCCGGCCCCTCAGACCCCCACACAGGACCCCCGGACTGTGCCCTCGCACGGGACCCTCGCACGGGACCCTCGCACGGGACCCTCGCACGGGACCCTCGCACGGGAACCCTCGCACGGGACCCTCGCACGGGACCCCCTCACGGGACCCCCTCACGGGACCCCCTCACGGGACCCCCTCACGGGACCCCCTCACGGGACCCCCCCTCTCCGGGCCCCCGCACGGGACCCCCCTCTCCGGGCCCCCGCACGGGACCCCCCCTCTCCGGGCCCCCGCACGGGACCCCCCTCTCCGGGCCCCCGCACGGGACCCCCCTCTCCGGGCCCCCGCACGGGACCCCCCTCTCCGGGCCCCCGCACGGGACCCCCCTCTCCGGGCCCCCGCACGGGACCCCCCTCTCCGGGCCCCCGCGGTCTCTGGCCTCTCCGCCGCTCTCCGCACCTCCGCTTGCTGTCAGTGAGCGCTTTTTGCCCCTCGTGGGCAGGCAGTGTGCGGTGTCCATGTTTCCATACTCCGCGGTTGCAGTGACGGGCTGTGGCGGTCTCTGGCCTCTCCACCGCTCTCCGCACCTCCGCTTGCTGTCAGTGAGCGCTTTTTGCCCCTCGTGGGCAGGCAGTGTGCGGTGTCCATGTTTCCATACTCCGCGGTGCAGTGATGGGCTGTGGCGGTCTCTGGCCTCTCCGCCGCTCTCCGCACCTCCGCTTGCTGTCAGCGCTTTTTGCCCCTCGTGGGCAGGCAGTGTGCGGCAGTGTGGGGCGTCCATGTTTCCATACTCCGCGGTGCAGTGATGGGCTGTGGCGGTCTCTGGCCTCTCCGCCGCTCTCCGCACCTCCGCTTGCTGTCAGTGAGCGCTTTTTGCCCCTCGTTGGCAGGCAGTGTGCGGCAGTGTGGGGTGTCCATGTTTCCACACTCCGCGGTGCAGTGACGGGCTGTGGCGGTCTCTGGCCTCTCCGCACCTCCGCTTGCTGTCAGTGAGCGCTTTTTGCCCCTCGTGGGCAGGCAGTGTGCGGCAGTGTGGGGCGTCCATGTTTCCACACTCCGCGGTGCAGTGACGGGCTGTGGCGGTCTCTGGCCTCTCCGCCGCTCTCCGCACCTCTGCTTTTTGCCCCTCCAGGCCTCGGACGTGGTGATGCTGTACTATGGCCTGGTGCACTGGGAGGACCCCTGCGATGAGGCCGTGGGATGTTCTGTGCCAAATTCGTCATCCAGAGACCAGGCCAAGGAGGGCGTCCTCCATTACAAGGCCAGCACGTCCTACCTGGGCCGGGAGACCTGGCGGAGCTGCTACGTGGTGCTCAGGTGAGCGGCCGGGAGGCGGTGGAGGGCGGCTGTGCTCTCTGCCCCGGCTGACATGTGACCGCTGTCTTTCAGTAATGGAATCTTGTACCAGTATCCGGAGCGGACGGACGTCGTGCCCCTGCTGTCCATCAATCTGGGGTGAGCCTCAGCTGCTGCGCTCTTCTTATGTTCTCCTTGGCTTCTATGGTGGTAGCTAAGAATTCTATACCCAACAGGGGCGAGCAGTGCGGGGGATGCCGGAGGGCCAACACCACCGACCGCGCCCACTCATTCCAGGTGATCCTCACCGATCAGCCCTCCCTGGAACTGAGCGCTGCCAACGAAGAAGACATGGCCGACTGGATGCTACACCTGTGCCAAGCCGTGTCCAAGGGGGTGAGTCCCTGCCATCCCCTGACCAGCAGAACAAAAGAGCCTCCAGAGTACTCCAGAGCTGCACTCACTATTCTGCTGGTGCAGTCACTGTGTACATACATTACTGATCCTGAGTTACCTCCTGTATTATACTCCAGAGCTGCACTCACTATTCTGCTGCTGCAGTCACTGTGTACATACATTACTGATCCTGAGTTACCTCCTGTATTATACTCCAGAGCTGCACTCACTATTCTGCTGGTGCAGTCACTGTGCACATACATTACTGATCCTGAGTTCCCTCCTGTATTATACTCCAGAGCTGCACTCACTATTCTGCTGGTGCAGTCACTGTGTACATACATTACATTACTGATCCTGAGTTACCTCCTGTATTATACTCCAGAGCTGCACTCACTATTCTGCTGGTGCAGTCACTGTGTACATACATTACTGATCCTGAGTTACCTCCTGTATTATACTCCAGAGCTGCACTCACTATTCTGCTGGTGCAGTCACTGTGTACATACATTACATTACTGATCCCGAGTTCCCTCCTGTATTATACTCCAGAGCTGCACTCACTATTCTGCTGGTGCAGTCACTGTGTACATACATTACTGATCCCGAGTTACCTCCTGTATTATACTCCAGAGCTGCACTCACTATTCTGCTGGTGCAGTCACTGTGTACATACATTACATTACTGATCCCGAGTTACCTCCTGTATTATACTCCAGAGCTGCACTCACTATTCTGCTGGTGCAGTCACTGTGTACATACATTACATTACTGATCCCGAGTTCCCTCCTGTATTATACTCCAGAGCTGCACTCACTATTCTGCTGGTGCAGTCACTGTGTACATACATTACATTACTGATCCTGAGTTACCTCCTGTATTATACTCCAGAGCTGCACTCACTATTCTGCTGGTGCAGTCACTGTGTACATACATTACTGATCCCGAGTTACCTCCTGTATTATACTCCAGAGCTGCACTCACTATTCTGCTGCTGCAGTCAGTGTGTAGCACGTGTGTTGGGGTGCACTTACTTTCCTGCGTGGCTGCTGTCTCCTCAGGTGACCCCTCTGGGCGATGTCCCCTCCCCGTGCATTCCCTGCTGTCTGGTGCAGAGCGGGGACCGGCTGATCACTTGCCACCAGGACTGTCAGACCAGCTTCTTCCGGGCTCTGGGCGTCACTGATCTGCTGGACCTGTCGTGTGTGAGCAGTGTGGAGGGCAGGGAGTACTGCGCACTGGTGAGTATTCGGGGCAGTGTGCCGCTCTGTAGTGACCGGTGCTGTGTGAGTACTGCGCACTGGTGAGTATTCGGGGCAGTGTGCCGCTCTGTAGTGACCGGTGCTGTGTGAGTACTGCGCACTGGTGAGTATTCGGGGCAGTGTGCCGCTCTGTAGTGACCTGTCCTGTGTGAGTACTGCACACTGGTGAGTATTCGGGGCAGTGTGCCGCTCTGTAGTGACCTGTCCTGTGTGAGTACTGCGCACTGGTGAGTATTCGGGGCAGTGTGCTGCTCTGTAGTGACCGGTGCTGTGTGAGTACTGCGCACTGGTGAGTATTCGGGGCAGTGTGCCGCTCTGTAGTGACCGATGCTGTGTGAGTACTGCGCACTGGTGAGTATTCGGGGCAGTGTGCCGCTCTGTAGTGACCTGTCCTGTGTGAGTACTGCGCACTGGTGAGTATTCGGGGCAGTGTGCCGCTCTGTAGTGACCTGTCCTGTGTGAGTACTGCGCACTGGTGAGTATTCGGGGCAGTGTGCCGCTCTGTAGTGACCTGTCCTGTGTGAGTACTGCGCACTGGTGAGTATTCGGGGCAGTGTGTCGCTCTGTAGTGACCGGTGCTGTGTGAGTACTGCGCACTGGTGAGTATTCGGGGCAGTGTGCCGCTCTGTAGTGACCTGTCCTGTGTGAGTACTGCGCACTGGTGAGTATTCGGGGCAGTGTGCCGCTCTGTAGTGACCTGTCCTGTGTGAGTACTGCGCACTGGTGAGTATTCGGGACAGTGTGCCGCTCTGTAGTGACCTGTCCTGTGTGAGTACTGCGCACTGGTGAGTATTCGGGACAGTGTGCCGCTCTGTAGTGACCTGTCCTGTGTGAGTACTGCGCACTGGTGAGTATTCGGGGCAGTGTGCCGCTCTGTAGTGACCGCTGCTGTGTGAGTACTGCGCACTGGTGAGTATTCGGGGCAGTGTGCCGCTCTGTAGTGACCGCTGCTGTGTGAGTACTGCGCACTGGTGAGTATTCGGGGCAGTGTGCCGCTCTGTAGTGACCGGTGCTGTGTGAGTACTGCACACTGGTGAGTATTCGGGGCAGTGTGCCGCTCTGTAGTGACCGGTGCTGTGTGAGTACTGCGCACTGGTGAGTATTCGGGGCAGTGTGTCGCTCTGTAGTGACCGGTGCTGTGTGAGTACTGCGCACTGGTGAGTATTCGGGGCAGTGTGTCGCTCTGTAGTGACCGGTGCTGTGTGAGTACTGCACACTGGTGAGTATTCGGGGCAGTGTGTCGCTCTGTAGTGACCGGTGCTGTGTGAGTACTGCGCACTGGTGAGTATTCGGGGCAGTGTGTCGCTCTGTAGTGACCGGTGCTGTGTGAGTACTGCGCACTGGTGAGTATTCGGGGCAGTGTGTCGCTCTGTAGTGACCGCTGCTGTGTGAGTACTGCGCACTGGTGAGTATTCGGGGCAGTGTGCCGCTCTGTAGTGACCGATGCTGTGTGAGTACTGCGCACTGGTGAGTATTCGGGGCAGTGTGTCGCTCTGTAGTGACCGGTGCTGTGTGAGTACTGCGCACTGGTGAGTATTCGGGGCAGTGTGCCGCTCTGTAGTGACCTGTCCTGTGTGAGTACTGCGCACTGGTGAGTATTCGGGGCAGTGTGTCGCTCTGTAGTGACCGGTGCTGTGTGAGTACTGCGCACTGGTGAGTATTCGGGGCAGTGTGCCGCTCTGTAGTGACCGCTGCTGTGTGAGTACTGCGCACTGGTGAGTATTCGGGGCAGTGTGTCGCTCTGTAGTGACCGGTGCTGTGTGAGTACTGCGCACTGGTGAGTATTCGGGGCAGTGTGCCGCTCTGTAGTGACCGGTGCTGTGTGAGTACTGCGCACTGGTGAGTATTCGGGGCAGTGTGCCGCTCTGTAGTGACCGCTGCTGTGTGAGTACTGCGCACTGGTGAGTATTCGGGGCAGTGTGTCGCTCTGTAGTGACCGGTGCTGTGTGAGTACTGCGCACTGGTGAGTATTCGGGGCAGTGTGCCGCTCTGTAGTGACCGCTGCTGTGTGAGTACTGCGCACTGGTGAGTATTCGGGGCAGTGTGTCGCTCTGTAGTGACCGGTGCTGTGTGAGTACTGCGCACTGGTGAGTATTCGGGGCAGTGTGCCGCTCTGTAGTGACCGCTGCTGTGTGAGTACTGCGCACTGGTGAGTATTCGGGGCAGTGTGCCGCTCTGTAGTGACCGCTGCTGTGTGAGTACTGCGCACTGGTGAGTATTCGGGGCAGTGTGTCGCTCTGTAGTGACCGCTGCTGTGTGAGTACTGCGCACTGGTGAGTATTCGGGGCAGTGTGCCGCTCTGTAGTGACCGCTGCTGTGTGAGTACTGCGCACTGGTGAGTATTCGGGGCAGTGTGCCGCTCTGTAGTGACCGCTGCTGTGTGAGTACTGCGCACTGGTGAGTATTCGGGGCAGTGTGCCGCTCTGTAGTGACCGGTGCTGTGTGAGTACTGCACACTGGTGAGTATTCGGGGCAGTGTGTCGCTCTGTAGTGACCGGTGCTGTGTGAGTACTGCGCACTGGTGAGTATTCGGGGCAGTGTGCCGCTCTGTAGTGACCGCTGCTGTGTGAGTACTGCGCACTGGTGAGTATTCGGGGCAGTGTGCCGCTCTGTAGTGACCGCTGCTGTGTGAGTACTGCGCACTGGTGAGTATTCGGGGCAGTGTGCCGCTCTGTAGTGACCGGTGCCTTCACATCTCCTCTGATTGAAGCCGGTTCTCATCCTGGACAGACACTAGTAGTTTTCACAGCAGAGGATTTGTCACTCGGTGTCGGGACAGAGGTTACATTGTAGCAAGGTGTCAGCTGTGAGATATCCGCGTGCACATGGGTGGTATACTATGGCTGTGGGTGTTGTGGAGCGTTTTGTCGCAGTGTGTCAGCGCTGTTGTTTCCTGCAGGAGTTCACCCAGGAGCGGAGTCGCGTCCTCCTGCCCTGGATCCTGTACTTCAGCTGCCGGCAGGAGCTCGAGCGCTTCCTCTCCTCCCTGCGGGCCGCGTGGAAAGCCATATACCAGGTGAGTGCCGTCCTGAAGCTGCCCCCCTGCTGGCGTGTCCGCCCCCCTCTCGGCGTGTCCGCCCCCCTCTCGGCGTGTCCGCCCCCCTCTCGGCGTGTCCGCCCCCCTCTCGGCGTGTCCGCCCCCCTCTCGGCGTGTCCGCCCCCCTCTCGGCGTGTCCGCCCCCCTCTCGGCGTGTCCGCCCCCCTCTCGGCGTGTCCGCCCCTGCCTGACCCTCTCTGTGTTTCAGGTTGACCTTCCCCATAAAGTGATCCCGGAGCCGTTGGTGAAGAAGTGTGAAGACGCCTTGTCCCTGATCCACAGCACCTGGCAGCGCAGTGACAGCCTGTGCCGCGGCCGCTCCTCCCGGGACCCCTGGTGCTGATGACATGTCTGGGACTGTATCTGTGTATATAGGACAGTGTATATATACCGCCATATACTGCTGCTACTAACCCCTCCGCCTGCAGCGCCCTGCACCGTATACACTGCTCGGGACGCGGTGGATGTGGACGGTCGGTTCTACGGTCACGGTTCTGCCCTAACACATTGCTGCTTTTAGATTTTACCAATTTTTATTAATGTCACTCCCTGGGAGTGGGGGGCGCAGCGCTCGCTCGGGCGGGGGCCAGGTTTCCATATTGTGCCTTTTTCTCTGCGTGTACAGGACGATGTCTTCATGTCTGATTGGGGGGTCCGCTGTACCCAAAGCCTCAAATCTGTCCTGTGCCCCTCGCTGATGGGCTGTTACACTGTATCAGGGAAGGGAAAAAGTATCCGTGTGAAACGCCTCAGCTCCACCAGCGTACGACATCGGGGTGCGGCCTGAAAGGGACCCCGGCTCGGGCGCTTTCTCCACCACCTCCGCTGCCTGAGCTCAGTGCGATTGCTCACAGGCTCCATAGACTTGTATGGGAGTCTCGCTGCCTCCTAGTGTAGTAGTGTAGCGCCGGTGCAGTGCGATGGTTCACAGGCTCCATAGACTTGTATGGGAGTCTCGCTGCCTCCTAGTGTAGCACTGGTGCAGTGCGATGGTTCACAGGCTCCATAGACTTGTATGGGAGTCTCGCTGCCTCCTAGTGTAGCGCTGGTGCAGTGCGATTGTTCACAGGCTCCATAGACTTGTATGGGAGTCTCGCTGCCTCCTAGTGTAGCACTGGTGCAGTGCGATGGTTCACAGGCTCCATAGACTTGTATGGGAGTCTCGCTGCCTCCTAGTGTAGCGCTGGTGCAGTGCGATGGTTCACAGGCTCCATAGACTTGTATGGGAGTCTCGCTGCCTCCTAGTGTAGCGCTGGTGCAGTGCGATTGTTCACAGGCTCCATAGACTTGTATGGGAGTCTCGCGGCCTCCTGGTGTAGCGCCGGTGCTGGCCCATGTGTTCTCACGTCGCACACGTCCGTGTTAATCGCATGTGGGAGTGAGGCCAGAGTTCGAGGATTGCCTTCACTGGATACAATAGTAACGACCCCTCAGCTACGAGCAGGGTGGGATCAGGACGGCTCTCTGCATGTAACCGCTGAATGTTTCTATTTATTGACAGCAAGCAGAGATCCTAAAGAAAAAGCAGCAGAATGATCAAGCTTCTCTGTACAGCAGGATCCTGCAACCCCCGGGCCTAGCCACCTCTGCGAGTGCTGGGGCGCATGCAGCGCCTTATGTGCCATCTGTTACAGGTGGAATCATCCGGCTTGTAAGTCCCCCGGGCGCTTCTGCCAGTTTGTGCATGGGGTCCCCTGGATGCTCCTGCCAGCCTGTGGGTGAGGTCCCCCAGGCGCTCAGGCCAGCCTTTGGTTGGACTTCCCCGGGCGCTCCGGCCAGCCTTTGGTTGGGGTTCCCCCGGGCGCTCTGGCCAGCCTTGGTTTGGGGTTCCCCCGGGCGCTCTGGCCAGCCTTGGTTTGGGGTTCCCCCGGGCGCTCTGGCCAGCCCTTGGTTGGGGTTCCCCTGGGCGCTCTGGCCAGCCTTTGGGAGGGTTCCCCCGGGCACTCTGGCCAGCCTTTGGTTGGGGTTCCCCCGGGCACTCTGGCCAGCCTTTGGTTGGGGTTCCCCCAGGCGCTCTGGCCAGCCTTTGGTTGGGGTTCCCCCGGGCGCTCTGGCCAGCCTTTGGTTGGGGTTCCCCCGGGCGATCTGGCCAGCCTTTGGTTGGGGTTCTCCCGGGCGCTCTGGCCAGCCTTTGGGTGGGGTCCCCCTGGTACTCTGTCCAGTCTTTGGGTGGGGTCCCCCGGGGCACTCTGGCCAGCCTTTGGTTGGGGTTCCCCCGGGCGATCTGGCCAGCCTTTGGTTGGGGTTCCCCCGGGCGCTCTGGCCAGCCTTTGGGTGGGGTCCCCCTGGTACTCTGTCCAGTCTTTGGGTGGGGTCCCCCGGGGCACTCCGGCCAGCCTTTGGGTGGGGTCCCTCTGTCCAGCCTATGGGTTGTCTTCCGGGGCTCTCTGCTCCCTGGTGTGTTCGCTATGGGTCCTGTTACACTGCCGTACAATCATATTGCGGCCTCCATCTTGCCGGCTTCTCTGCTGTGGGGCGTCCGCACAGTGCTGGCGGCTCTGTCACAGTCTCCATGAATTACTTGCATGGTGTCTTGTCTGCATGAGTCTGGGTCGTCCTCTGCACCTTTATTTAACCCTTTGCACTGAATGATGATGGCTCGGACAAGTGGGTGGAGGCTTCCATATTTAGGATTGGCGGTGGAGGAGGGGCTGTACCCGCGGTGTCGTCCTCCGTGCTCTCCGGCCGCCTCCTGTTCAGTGTTTTATCTCCAGTGAAATGGATTATTTTTTGTTACTATTTTGCACCTTAAAGGCCTGGGTTCTGCGGTTCTGGGTGCAGGGGTTCTGGGCGCGCGGGTTCTGCGGTTCTGGGCGCAGGGGTTCTGGGTGCGCGGGTTCTGCGGTTCTGGGTGCGCGGGTTCTGTGATGTTCCCGCACTAATTGCTTCGGGGGCTGCTGCCTTGTGACACTTTGTATTTATTCTTCCTCCGGTGAATGATGATGGACAGAGCAGAAGCCCCCCCACTCGCTGCCGCACGTCTCAGGTGGTCCTGCTGCTGCAATCTAGGACTTGGTACGACGAGGGTTTGAGACCTGCAGGGTGAAGACCGGTAGCTGCTTGTACCGCGCTCCCAGCTCTGCTTCATCCTGCCCTGTACTCTCTCCACCCGTGTCTGTATATAACACTAAACAGTCACATCCAGCGAAGCCGCGTGTAAATAAACTGCTACAATACTTCTATACTGCGCCTCTGTCATGTCTGTACAACCGCGAAAACTAGAGACGCCAGAGGCGACATCACCAGATAGTTTCTTATACAGGAAGTGACATCACCGCGCCGCAGATATCAGTTCTCTTATACAGGAAGTGACATAACTGCGCCGCAGATATCAGTTATCTTATACAGGAAGTGACATCACCACTCTGCAAATATCAGTTATCTTATACAGGAAGTGACATAACTGCGCCGCAGATATCAGTTATACAGGAAGTGACATCACCACTCTGCAGATATCAGTTATCTTATACAGGAAGTGACATCACCGCGCCGCAGATATCAGTTATCTTATACAGGAAGTGACATCACTGCGCCGCAGATATCAGTTATCTTATACAGGAAGTGACATAACTGCGCCGCAGATATCAGTTATACAGGAAGTGACATCACCACTCTGCAGATATCAGTTATCTTATACAGGAAGTGACATCACTGCGCCGCAGATATCAGTTATCTTATACAGGAAGTGACATCACTGCGCCGCAGATATGTTATACAGGAAGTGACATCACCGCGCCGCAGATATCAGTTATATTATACAGGAAGCGACATCACCGCGCCGCAGATATCAGTTATTGTCATGTTAAAACTCTTAAGGTCCCTTATACCACCTCCCAGCACATATCGCCATGACCTTATCTGAATGGCCTAAGGGTATGTGCACACGTTGCGTTTTTTTCAGTGCGGAAAAAAACGCACCCTCTGGCAGAGGGGAGAATTGTAAACTATGCTTTTTGAGAAACAACGCATCGAAAACGCATGCGTTTTCCATGCGTTTTCCATGCGTTTTCCATGGTGCGTTTTTTAAGACTTGTCAGTGTTAATAAAGTTGGTTGAACACAGACCTTTGGGAAAAAAACCCTGTGATGTTCTTTCCTTCTCCACATTCTGTTTGGATAAATGGGAGGGCTTGGAATGGAAGGAGCACCATTTGAATTTTGGAAAAGTTGAAATAAACTTCGCGCACCATGTCACATTAGCAGGGCCCCTTGGGTACCTATACGTCAGAAAACCCCCACAAGTGACCCCATTTCGGAATCTGCACCCCTCAAGGATTTTATTCAGGAGTATATTAAGCATTTTGAATCCACAGCTACTTCACCCAAAATGTTGCTGTAGCAACAATATTCTCACTTTTAGGCCCGTTTCACACGTCAGTGAAAAACACTGACGTTTTTCACTGGCGTGTAAAACACACACATGTCCCTCCGTGTGCCGTGAATCACGGCACACGTGGGTTGTCTAAGTGCAATCCGGGCTCCGTTCTCCGTGGCCCGTGATTGCACTTAGAGATTCACTCACCTGTGCCCGCTCCCGCTGTCCATGGTGCTGATCGCTCCCGCGGTGCAGCATCCGGCCGGCGGTGACCCCTGCAGCAGCTGCTTCCGGGTCGGCTGTGTCGTGCATCATGAATATGCGCGACAATAATGAGCCGGCTCAGAAGCAGCAGGCTGCACGGGCTGCAGAGGACATCGCTGGACGCCGGGTGAGTTAAAATGATTTTTATTTCAAAAGCACGTTTTTTTCTGGCACGTGTTTCACGGACCACACCACTGCGTGGTTCGTGGAACATCAGTGATGCCAGAAAAAAATGGACATGTCTCCGTGCGGCAAACACGCACACGCGGGTACGCCGCACGGAGACACGTGCAGTGACAAATCACTGATGTGTGAGCAGACCCATTCATTATAATGCGTCTGCGTATGTCAGTGATTCTGGTATGTTTAAAAAAAAGCACAAATGTCCCAGAATCACTGACGTGTGAAACAGGCCTAAGGCTATGTGGCCGTGATCCAGCGACACGGCGTCCAGTACACAGTGTCAGCCTTCCTGCAAAGATGTGAGTGTTGTCCACGGGAGAACGCAGCTGCCCATGCCCACGATTTGGGTTCAGGCTGCTGTGGAGCTCTATGCTACCTGCAGAGCACACTCTCGTCTCCGCAGCATAAATTGACATGCTGAGGCTCGGGAAGCTGCGCTACCGGTCAGTTTATGCTGCGGAGAAAAGAAGCACAGTGGGAATGGGATTTCTAAAAATCCTTCCACTGTGCTTCTACTGCACAACGCAGCGTTATGGACGCAGGGAAAACACTCAGCGCCCATAACGCTGCAAACCCCGATTGTGGGCACACAACCTAAAAAGCGTCAATGGATGTCAAATATATATAACGTACCACTCCCGCCTGCATATTCTAAGCTGGCACCTTTAGTACCTTTCATGTGGCACTAAAGGGTGCCTAGCTTAGTATTTATCCAATAAAAAAAAAAATTAAAAAAATGGCGTGGGGTCCCCCCTATTTTTGATAGCCAGTCAGGGTAAAGCAGACAGCTGTAGCCTGCAAACCACAGCTGGCAGCTTCATCTTGGCTGGTGATCAATTTGGAGGGCTCCCCAGGCTTTTTTTTTTTATTTATAAATAAAGAATTAAAAAAAAAATAACGTTGGGTCCCCCCAAATTAGATCACCAGCCAAGGTGAAGCTGACAGCTGGGGTCTGGTATTCTCAGGGTGGGAAGAGCCATGGTTATTGGACTCTTCCCAGCCTAAAAATAGCAGGCCGCAGCCGCCCCAGAAGTGGCGCATCCATTAGATGCGCCAATCCTGGCGCTTCGCCCCAACTCATCCCGCGCCCTGGTGCGTTGGCAAACGGGGTAATAAATGGGGTTGATACCAGATGTGTAATGTCACCTGGCATCAAGCCCAGCAATTAGTGATGTCACGGCGTCTATTAGATACCCGACATAACTAATTGACAGTAAACAAAAGCAAAAAAAAGACAAAAATTTTTTATTAGAAAAAACACTCCCCAAATCATTCCCTTGTTCTCCAATTTAATCAAAAAATTTGAAAAAAATGGGTCCGCAGAAATCCATATGGACGTCCCACGTCGCCTCTGGACCTTCTAGAATATGGGGGCACGCTCAGGGAACGTATCCCCCATTTTCTAGGAGGGCAGACCCTCCATTTGAGGAGAGTGGGTGCCAAAAATCTGCACCCACTCTCCCCGGGTCACAGCTGCAGAGTGCGAGCAGCCAGCACAGCTCACACTGAACACTGTGCTGGCTGTCAGCTGCTCGGAACATGTGACCGGCCGGCGTCTGCTGTGAAGGAGGAGGGGGGCCGCGGGGGATCAGCGCTGCGACCGGACAGGTAAGGGGGAATACCGGGGGAATAGGGGGTGACCGGGCAGGGCCTGGGGGGCATTTTTCTGTCGCATGTGTTATTGCACATGTGACAGAAATCATAGGAGCAGGGCGGCCGGTGCGCTACTGTGCGCGCGGCCATGTTGGATTTTCGGGAGGGGGGTCGGGGGTCGGGGTGGGCACTTTGGAGACACCGGGGGCTTCCCAGGACTTTGCCAGGAAGTGAGGTCAACAGGAAACCTCTTGACCTCACTTCCAGGTAAATGCCTGCGTTCTGGCGTGCTGACAAAGCCCGCGGACCGCAACAAAAAAGCAGCTCACTGCGGTGTAGCTGCGTTCTGACCCCACATCATTGATTTAATGGGGGAGAGAACGCAGCTACACCGCACAAAAGAAGTGACATGCTGCTTTTCTTTCCGCACCGATTTTTGGCATCCAAAACGCTGCATTTAGAAACGCAGCGTCTGCACTGATTTTTCAGCTTTCTCATACACTTTGCTGGGAAAGCTGAACGCATGCAATTTGCCACTGAAACGCTGCGGTTCTAAACGCAGCGTTTCCGCGGTAAAAAACGCAACGTGTGCACACAGCCTAAGAGTTTGGTATTTACGACCAGGTGGATGGAACAACTGAAGCCAAAATTGTGCATACAAAAACATTCCTTCTTTCTTTTAAAAGCTATTAACACAGTCCTTAGGTGCCATGTTAATATTAGAAAAATGAAAAGCATATTGGCGGAATCCCAGTGTAGCGCTGACTGCAGCGCACCGTTTGGCTTTGCTGGGTGATCGCCAGTATTCTGACAAATGGGTATTGGCCAATACAATCCTGCCAGATGTGTTGTGTTTGGTATCTATGCGAATGTAAAATCTAGATGTAAAATATGGCGCTGATATCTCTCACCTGTGTGGCCCAGGGGCAAAGATGGGCAAAAAACTAGAATTATCTCATTTTTCTGAACATGGCACAGGCCACAAGATATCGTAAAATGAGGTCACAGACGAGAGGGTGAGCTGAGGGCATAAGGGTCAGAGGCCCATTTGTGGCCTTGGTCAGTGCTGGAGGGCGTACCTGAGCGGTGGTGCCGCCTGTTTCTCTACCATCTTCTTCTCTTGGAGCCTCCCTCCATAAATTCGGACGTCACATCTATGGCACGAGTTTCATTTTTATCCCTTTTATTTTATGTAACTGTCTGCACTGTATTTGTATTGTTCCCCTTTTGTAACATCTTGTATAATTTATAAACACTGCCTATTTTTGGATTAAATATATAAAATTTAATAGCCCGTTCCTCCTGCTCTAGAAACGAGTCCGAACCCGAAGAGCCCTTTGCTATCTGTAGCAGGCGTCCGGACGACCTGTGGAAAGCTCGCTGGTGGCAGCCAAATTATTGCTGGGTAGAATTATTGGAGTGCTACTAGTAAGGGTACCGTGGTGTGTGTGTGTGTATATATATTTATATATATATATATATATATATATATATATATATATATATATTCCACTAACGGGAATCGGTGATATATACATTACCCATGCTGGGAGACCTGCAATATTTGGCATTAGTAGCTCAACAGCCTCATTTTCTTATTGTCTGGCAGTACCAAAAGTGACCTGCTGGCAAGGGGAGCGCTAGAGAGCAGTCTGATTGTGACAAATTGGTGAACAGCGGGTGGCTCTTGTGAGACCCCCACCCGGCTGTTCGTGACAAAACTGGTGGCAGCGGTGGGATATAGAGCATTAGTGATCTGGTTGGAGCAATCATCCCTCTCACTAAAAACTACAGGATCCTGCAAGGGGTTCTGTGCAAAAAATTTGAGGAGCAAACTCCGTGTTTAGATATACCGGGAGGGACGGATGAGGCTTATTCAGCAATATCGAGAGCATCCGGCCCAGACCATGGATTGAAGGTCCTCCGAGCCCGGCAGCGACATCTCACTGAACGGTGAGTCCAATAATGCCCGCAGCTTTAAGTCCTGGCCTGAGCACATTCTGTGATGGAAAAGGACGGGGGCTTGGACCTTTCTAAGGGGGTTTGAAAAGACTTGCAGTACCAGTTGCCCCCAGCACAATGGGCGCGATACTTAACCCCAGGGCTGCGAGGCAAGGCCCTGGACGCGTTTGCCAGTCTCCCTCAATAGCAGAATGGAGACTGGGGCCATAAACCAGGCCCTAATACGGAGGTATCAGCTGACTCTAGAGGTGTATCGCAAAAAGTTCTGGACCCTCCAGCGTGGGCCTCCGGACAGCTACCGTGACGTTGTGGATGGGCTCCGGGACTACTTTTGAGCAGTGGGACTGTCCGTTACAACCTTTTGAGGAGTTAAGAAACCTGATGGTGAAGGACCAACTCCTACATATCTGTCCTGCGGACATATGACAGTTCATTATGGACCAGGAGCCAAAGAGGCCATGAGAGCGGCACAGATTGCTGACACCTATGAGGCCAACCATGCATCGGAGGCGCGGAAGCCACCCTCCACCAGCTGGAAAGGGGGTAAGATGACTGCCCCTGCCAGCCAACCTCCCGGAGGTCCTGTGTCATCCACCAGTGCCCGGCCAACTTCTGACACTCGCAGGTGTTTTTCCTGCAACTGGCCCGGACCCCTCAGCTTTGCAAGTCCAGAGAGGCAGAAGAGGAACCCCACACCCAAGGGCCTAGTCAAACGGTTTTTTATCTGGTGGGGGAGGAGGGTGGAACGGCCTGTGAGAACTTACACTCCATCACCGTGGGTGACACCATCACCAAGGAGCTCAAGGACACCGCAGCCCAACGAACCCTGATCCACCCTAGGCTGGTGCCCCCTGAAAATTTTATTTCGGGAAACCTCCTGACTGTCACTGGGGTCGGGGGTGTTCGTCACTCTTTCCCTATGGCCCGGGCTTCCCTGGACTGGGGTGCTGGGGAAACTATGGAAAGACGTGGGGGTGTCCGAGCACCTTCCTGCGGGTGTGTTATTGGGAACTCGTGATGCGGATGGTCGCGCACGTGTTACCTAACGACCCTCCCCAGTCTGATGAGTCATGTGTGATGTGAGGCAAATCCCGGGATATGAAGATGAATTATGACTTCCAGTCATAATCGCTCATCCCTCCCTGGCAGTGCCCCCCTCCCTTCTTGTTCTCAATGTCCAGCATCTGTGAAGGTGTTACACCTCCATGGCCATCTCCTGTGATATGGAGATGAGATGATGTGGGAACAATGGACACAGGATGACTCCCTGCCGTGACCCTGTGGTAGGAGCTGCTATCTAATTAGCAAGCTTGGAAGTATCCAGACAGAACGACTCCAGTAAAAAATGGTTCATATCTCGCAAGCCATATTTCCGATAAATATGGCAACCATAAAAATGGTGTCTCCGCATGCGGACGATGCTGGCACACCCTTTTTATGGGAGCGGGAGCTTGGGAAATACCCCAGGCGTGATATCAGCCAATGGGGAACTAGTAGACAAGTCATGAGTCCTCTCATTCTGTAGCTAAATTCATAACTGTCACAATGAGAGCATTGGCGTCCGCCTACGACGCTCCCAGGCCAAGTTATGGCCCATATTCCATGTTGTGGATTTTGTCCATAACTCCAGCCAGGGGTGGAGCAGTGCTCCCTCTGAGGTCACTAAGGTAGGAGGGGACCTGGATTTGCCCAGGTTGATAACCCTACTTCGGCCATTTTCCAGTGTTCTTTCGCTGGGGGTCACGTGCAGGAAACATCTGTGGGAGTTCCTAGAAACCTGGTCTACAGCGCCCCCCTGTGGCCAGACGCACAAGGTAACTGATTGAATTGCATACCTGTTTGTAAACCATGCTTTATCTGTAACTGTACTCTGACATATGTATATTCTGTAGATTCCCTATTGTATATATTGTAGTTTCTAGTGTGGCTTTAGGCTGATTAAATTATATAATTAATCTTGGGCTGTTCTGTTATCTCGATCTTGAACCCCACGTCTGTGTGTTCGGCTAATAGTTACCGTGAAGCGGTTGGTGGCAGCGAGTTGTGCCAAGGATTATTGTGGGGAGGCCAGTGAGATCCGGGGAGATTTTATATATTCCGCCCGCGGAGGTCGGGGGAATATATACCCTACTCTCACTGGGGACCCTTCAATAATCGGCATAAGTAGTATAGCGGCCTCCTTGCTTATTGTCGGGCAATTCCATAATTGGCCTGACTATAAGAGGGGCGCTAGAGAGCGCGTCACGTGCTCTGTCTGTCGGTCGGGAGGTATAAAGGAGGGGTGACCCCCACTTGTTACCCCCCGATTGTGACGTACTGGTAGCCAGCGCGGGGGATTTCTGAGTGACCCCCCCCGGTGGTTCGTGACATATTGGTGGCATAGCGGTGGGATCGAGATAATAGTGTGTGTGAGTGTGAGACCCATACTCCCAGACACTAAAGACTGCCTGCAGCAGCTGTGGCTGCTGGGGTCTTCAGACTAGCTCAACACTAGAGTGTCAGAGTGCAGATACTGTAAGGTGTGTGGAGGCATCAGGTGTCAGTTCTGTGTCAGTGACCAAAGTCTGCAAGAATGGCTGAGAGCACCAGGAGCAAAGCCAAAGGAATGGCCGATGCTCAGGCCAGAGACGATGAGGAGGTTGTCCACGAGTCCTCCAGGAGCCCGACGCCAGAGAACAGCTCTGCAGAGGACATCGCACAACCTGGCAATTATGGACAAGATGAGGAGCAGCTCACCCAAGGGTCCTCAACGAGCCAGATGCCAGCCCTCCGCTCTGCAATGGACAGTGAATCACCAGGCTCCGCAGCGGGCCGCAGATCACCACGTGCCATTCCACCGAGCCTGGGAGGCTCGGATAGCCTTCTTCAAATGGCTATGGCCCTACTCCAGGCTGGAGACCGGGAGGGCTACCAGGAACTCATGGCAGAGCGCAGGGCAGTGTGTGAGGCTGAGGCTGCGGAGCGGCAGGCAGAGCGTGAGGCTGCGGAGCGAGAGCGGCAGGCAGAGCGGCAGGCAGCGCGTGAAGAGCGCCAGGCAGAGCGTGAGGCTGCGGAGCGACGGCAACAGGCAGACCGTGACCACCAGCTGCAGCTAGCTCAGCTCCGGCCCTCATCAGCCACACGTGACCTTCAAGACACCAAACTTCCAAAGGTCCGTGTTGAGGACTTCCCAGTGCTGGAGAAGGATGGAGACTTGGACTCTTTCTTGACTGCTTTTGAACGGACTTGCTTGCAGCACCATCTGGACAAGGACCAGTGGGCCAAATACCTGACCCCCCGTTTAAGGGGTAAGGCCCTGGAAATCCTTGGGGACTTGCCTGCTGAGGCAGATCAGGGCTACGACACCATCAAGCGGGCCCTGATCCAACAGTACAACCTCACTCCAGAGTCCTACCGCAAGAAGTTCCGGACCCTGCAAAAGGGACCAAAGGACTCCTGGGCTGACCACCGGCGGGCACTTGCCCGAGCTGCCGACCACTGGACCCAAGGCCTGCAGCTTTCCACCGGACCAGAGATCCTGGACTTGGTCATCACGGAGCAACTCTTGTGGAACTGCCCTGAGGATCTCCGCCAGTTCATCCGAGACCAGAAGCCAAAGGGGTCCACGGCTACAGCTGCCCTGGCCGATGACTACACCAACAATCGGGCTCCTGAGGCCAGGAGAGCAGCCACCAGCAGCACCTGGAGAGGGGGTAAGATGAACTCTGCGACTGCCCCACCTGCCCCTAGACTGCAGGGGGTGTCCCCCTCAACTCCCCTCTCCAGGCCCGTGGCAGAGCCAAGACGGTGCCACCAGTGCAACCTACCTGGACACTTCAAGGCCATGTGCCCTCAGCGTCCCAAGGCCCCGGCTCCGTCCCCGTCCCAAGGGCCGCCCAAGGTGTATTGTGTGGGTGGGGGTGGTGGTAGGTCCCTGGACAGCTTACAACCTGTCACCGTCGGCCAGTCTGTGACCATAGGACTGCGAGACAGCGCCTCGGAGGTGACTCTGGTGCGGCCTGAGATGGTGTCCCCCCAAGACTTGATCCCTGGAAAAACCCTCGCTGTCTCCGGGATTGGAGGCATTGACCCGGCGCTGCCTGTTGCTGACATTTATGTGGACTGGGGCGCAGGGCGAGGGGTGAGGGAGGTGGGGGTAACTGATCGGATCCCCGCAAACGTGCTACTTGGGACAGATTTGGGGCAGATAACCTCCCAGTTTGGGCCCCCACCAAGGGCTGAACCTTCAGCCAGTACGGACATGACTCCTGACAATGTTAATGTGTTATCTATGAATGATGTGAGAGAGGGGGGAGTGAACTCTGATATTTCTGCTTGCATAGACACCATAGACACACACTCAGCTGCAGCTGTGACAGGGGAGGGGGTCAGAGAAAGGTGTGACAATGCCTCTACAAGTAACCAGCCAGCGAGCTGGGATCTGTTGCCCTCTGCAGGGATAAGCAGAGAGCAGGGTGCTGCAGGGGGAGGACCAGTGTGTGGGGTGGGGGCTACCACAGCAAATGTGGGGTCCCCAGAGATTTCACAGCGGGGTTCTGTTGCTGCAGGAGGGGAACAGGCAGGTGAGATTGGGGCCGGTCCAGGAGCGGAAGTGCTCCCAGGTAAGATCTCGGTGCATGGTTCCCCCACAACCGGGGTGTCAGGAAGCCAGGTAGGTCTGCCTGAACCGGCGACTTGGTCAGGAACGGAGGAGGAGCAGGCACGACCCACGGTCGCAGCGGCTGTGGCCGCTGTCACCCGCAGTGGGAGTGCTGGAAGCCAAGGGGCCTCCCGGAGGTCCGATAGCTCTTCCCCTTCTGACCAAGTGGCAGCCGAGTCAGGTGGAGGCCAGGACACAGGTCCCGGGGTACTGACCGAAGATGTGACAGTCTCGTCGATTCTGGCCACATCTAGTCAGGGGTTTCAGGCAGCGTTAGAAGCTGACGACAGCCTGAAAGCTCTTAAGGAGCAGGCGGCACAGCCTCCCTCGGACTCGGACCCGGAGCGAGTGGTCTGGGACCAAGGACGGCTGTACCGGGCCACGGTCCAGCAGGGTTCACCGGAGGCGTGGCCCAGGGACCGACAGTTGGTGGTACCCTATCCGTTCCGGACGGAGTTGTTGCGGATCGCACATGAGATTCCGATGGCCGGACACCTAGGGATCGCTAAGACCAAGGCCAGGTTAAACCAGCATTTCTACTGGCCAAAAATGGGGGCCGATGTGGCTGCCTACTGCCGTTCGTGTGAAACCTGTCAGAGAGTGGGGAAGGCGGGGCCACACCCCAAAGCCCCACTGGTATCTCTGCCCATCATCGATGAGCCTTTCAGGAGGGTGGCTGTGGATCTGGTCGGCCCGCTGGCCATCCCCAGCAGCTCCGGGAAACGCTTCATACTGACGGTAGTGGACTATGCCACCCGGTACCCAGAAGCAGTGGCCTTGTCATCCATTCGGGCTGACAAGGTGGCCACCGCATTGCTGGAGATTTTCTCCCGAGTGGGTTTTCCCCAGGAAATGCTCACTGACCGGGGGACCCAATTCATGTCCCAGCTGATGGAGGCCCTCTGTAAGCAAGTCCAGGTGCGACATCTGGTGGCCAGCCCGTACCATCCACAGACTAATGGCCTGTGCGAGCGGTTCAATGGCACCCTAAAGCAGATGCTTAAGATGTTGGTCGACTCCCATGGGCGTGACTGGGAGCGGTATCTCCCACACCTGTTATTTGCTTACCGGGAGGTTCCACAGGCCTCAACAGGATTCTCACCGTTTGAGCTCCTGTACGGGCGACGTGTGCGGGGCCCCCTGGCTCTGGTGAAAGAGGCTTGGGAAGGGGATTTGGCCAGCCCTGGAGTGTCGGTTATCGAGTATGTCATGCGCTTCCGGGACAAAATGCAGGCCTTGACGCAACTGGTACACGACAATATGGCTCAAGCCCAGGCCGATCAGAAGCGTTGGTACGACCAGAACGCTTGTGAGAGGACCTACCAAGTGGGTCAAAAGGTGTGGGTACTGGTCCCCGTACCACAGGACAAGCTTCAGGCAGCCTGGGAAGGCCCATACCTCGTGTACCAGCAGCTCAACCCTGTGACGTACCTGGTCACCCTGGACCCTGCCCGTGGAAGGCGGAAGCCCTTCCATGTGAACATGATGAAGGCACATCATGAGCGGGAGGCATGTGCGCTCCCCGTGTGCAACCTGCCCGAGGAGGGAGAAGCGGAAACCCTCTTGGATATGCTAGCCCAGGTTAGGGCAGGCGGATCCATTGAGGATGTGGAGGTTGGCCACCAGCTCTTGGAGGACCAACGGTCCCAGCTGTGGGCCACCCTCCTCCCCTTCCGGGGGTTGTTTACCAACCAGCCCGGAAGGACTGACTTGGCTGTCCATCACGTGGACACTGGGGATCATCCCCCGATCCGGCGTTCAGCATATCGGGTCTCCCTGGAGGTGCAGCAACACATGCGCCAGGAGATTGACGAGATGCTGAAGCTGGGGGTGATCCAGGCATCCAACAGCGCTTGGGCCTCGCCTGTAGTCCTCGTCCCTAAGAAGGACCGAACCACTCGGTTCTGCGTGGACTACAGGGGGCTCAATGCTGTCACGGTCGCCGATGCGTACCCAATGCCACGCATCGATGACCTGCTCGATCAGTTGGCCGGGGCTCAGTACCTGACCATCATGGATCTGAGCCGGGGATATTGGCAGATCCCCCTGACTCGCAAGGCCAGGGAACGCTCTGCCTTTATTACCCCATTTGGACTGTACGAGTCCACGGTGATGCCATTCGGGATGAGGAATGCCCCTGCCACTTTCCAGCGGATGGTCAACACCCTGCTCAAGGGACTTGAAGGGTACGCGGCCGCGTACCTGGATGACATTGCCGTCTTCAGTCCCACCTGGGAGGACCACCTAGAGCATCTAGCACAGGTGCTCAGGCGGATCCACCAGGCAGGTTTGACCATCAAGCCGGGAAAGTGTCAGCTGGCCATGAGCGAGGTCCAGTACCTCGGTCACCGGGTAGGCGGGAGAACACTGAAGCCCGAGCCTGAGAAAGTGGAGGCCATCGCATCCTGGCCCACCCCCAGGACCAAGAAGCAGGTGATGTCCTTCTTGGGGACCGCTGGGTACTATAGGAGGTTTGTTCCACGCTATAGTAGCCTGGCAAAGCCCTTGACGGACCTCACCAAGAAGAAGCTGCCCTCTGCAGTCGATTGGACAATGGACTGCGAGACAGCCTTCCAGGCCCTAAAGGACGCCCTGTCCAGCCCGCCCTTGCTACAGGCAGCCGACTTCACGCGGCCGTTTGTAGTACAGACCGACGCCAGTGACTTCGGCCTCGGTGCGGTGCTCAGCCAGGTGGACTCTGCGAGCCAAGAGCACCCAGTCTTGTACCTGAGCAGGAAGCTGTTACCAAGGGAAGTGGCCTATTCCACGATGGAGAAGGAGTGCCTGGCCATAGTGTGGGCCCTGCAGCGTCTGCAACCCTATCTATACGGGCGCCACTTCATCGTGGAGACGGACCACAATCCCCTCAGCTGGTTGCACACCGTCTCTGGGACGAATGGGCGGTTGTTGCGATGGAGCCTTGCGCTCCAGCAATACAACTTCACCATTCGCCACAAAAGGGGCCGTGACCACGGTAACGCAGACGGGCTGTCCCGACAAGGAGAGGTCGCGGACGGGCGCACGGGGGAACACCGGAGTGTGCTGCCCCCTAGCGCCCTCAAAAGGGGGGAGGTGTGAGGCAAATCCCGGGATATGAAGATGAATTATGACTTCCAGTCATAATCGCTCATCACTCCCTGGCAGTGCCCCCCTCCCTTCTTGTTCTCAATGTCCAGCATCTGTGAAGGTGTTACACCTCCATGGCCATCTCCTGTGATATGGAGATGAGATGATGTGGGAACAATGGACACAGGATGACTCCCTGCCGTGACCCTGTGGTAGGAGCTGCTATCTAATTAGCAAGCTTGGAAGTATCCAGACAGAACGACTCCAGTAAAAAATGGTTCATATCTCGCAAGCCATATTTCCGATAAATATGGCAACCATAAAAATGGTGTCTCCGCATGCGGACGATGCTGGCACACCCTTTTTATGGGAGCGGGAGCTTGGGAAATACCCCAGGCGTGATATCAGCCAATGGGGAACTAGTAGACAAGTCATGAGTCCTCTCGTTCTGTAGCTAAATTCATAGCTGTCACAATGAGAGCGTTGGCGTCCGCCTACGACGCTCCCAGGCAAAGTTATGGCCCATATTCCATGTTGTGGATTTTGTCCATAACTCCAGCCAGGGGTGGAGCAGTGCTCCCTCTGAGGTCACGAAGGTAGGAGGGGACCTGGATTTGCCCAGGTTGATAACCCTACTTCGGCCATTTTCCAGTGTTCTTTCGCTGGGGGTCACGTGCAGGAAACATCTGTGGGAGTTCCTAGAAACCTGGTCTACAGCGCCCCCCTGTGGCCAGACGCACAAGGTAACTGATTGAATTGCATACCTGTTTGTAAACCATGCTTTATCTGTAACTGTACTCTGACATATGTATATTCTGTAGATTCCCTATTGTATATATTGTAGTTTCTAGTGTGCTTTAGGCTGATTAAATTATATAATTAATCTTGGGCTGTTCTGTTATCTCGATCTTGAATCCCACGTCTGTGTGTTCGGCTAATAGTTACCGTGAAGCGGTTGGTGGCAGCGAGTTGTGCCAAGGATTATTGTGGGGAGGCCAGTGAGATCCGGGGAGGTTTTATATATTCCGCCCGCGGAGGTCGGGGGAATATATACCCTACTCTCACTGGGGACCCTTCAATAATCGGCATAAGTAGTATAGCGGCCTCCTTGCTTATTGTCGGGCAATTCCATAATTGGCCTGACTATAAGAGGGGCGCTAGAGAGCGCGTCACGTGCTCTGTCTGTCGGTCGGGAGGTATAAAGGAAGGGTGACCCCCACTTGTTACCCCCCGATTGTGACGTACTGGTAGCCAGCGCGGGGGATTTCTGAGTGACCCCCCCGGTGGTTCGTGACATGTGACCCAAGCATTGATAAGTCGTGATCCAAATGCTGATGGTCAGAATGTGATTACTTATGTTGTGCATGGTAATAAAGTGGAGGAGTGTGCAGGGAACCCCAACCATGCCACGCTACGGGGTGACGTGACCGAGGATTCCCCAAGGTAGTAAATGTCTATGCTGACGGAGATGGAGGCAGACAGGAGGACCATGAGGAAGGTGGTCACATGCAGCGGACCAGTATCACAGCGGACGGTGACACGGCCGGTGGTAGCTGCCCCATGATTGGCACTGCTCTTAAGGTATTACGGGAGGAGGAGCAGGTTGCACCCAGAGCGGGTCAGGCTGATGGGACAAAGTCGTTATTCCCTGGGGAGACAGCCTTCATAAGAGCTGTCACCCGCAGTCAAAGGGCCCAGAACGCAGGTGACACCTCTTCACCCAGAGGGATAATGCAACTGGTTACGGACCCAGAGCAGGTCCCAGAGGGTCCCGGTGAGGTTGGAACCTTAATGTCACTTTTGGCCGCCTCTAGCCAAGAGTTCCAAACGGCTCTATGATCCGATGCCAGTCTAGAGACGTTAAAGGACCTCGCAGAGAAGCCCTCCTCCGAGACCGATAAGGAGAGGGTGTTCTGGGACCAGGGGAGGTTGTACCGGGAGACTGTTCCCTATAACCCCCAACAGGAGTGGCTGAGGGAAAGACAGCTGTTGGTGCCTTACTGCTTTACGGGTGAGTTGCTGCGGATTCCCCATGAGATCCCACTCGCCGGACACTTGGGGGTCAGCGAAACCAAGGCCCGGCTGTCTCACCACTTCTATTGACCCAAAATGGGGACAGATGTGGCCAATTACGGCCGTTCCTGTATCACATGTCAAAGCGTGGGAAAGTCAGGGCCTGCTCCCAAAGCTCCCCTGATCTCTTTGCCGGTGATAGAGGAGCCTTTCCAGAGGGTCGCTGTGGACATCGTCGGGCCTCTGGCCGTCCCCAGCAGCTCCGGAGAACGTTTCATCCTTACTGTGGTGGACTATGCTACCCGGTGTCCGGAGGCAGTGGCTCTGTCCTCAGGGCCGATAAGGTGGCAGATGTCCTCCTGGCCATATTCTCCCGAGTAGGATTTCCCAGGGAGATGCTTACCGACCAGGGGACTCCGTTCATGTCTCGTCTAATGGAGGCTCTGTAAGAAAATGCAGGTGCGGCATCTGATATCAAGCGCCAATCACCCACAGACCAATGGTTTGAGCGATTTAATGGTACGGGCGAATTTACGTTTTTTTTTTCGCCACCCTTCTTCCGAGAGACGTATCTTTTTTTATTTTTCCGCCATGTGAGGGCTTGTTTTTTGCGGGACGAGTTGCACTTTTAAATGAAACCATATGTTTTACCATATAGAGTACTGGAAAACAGGAAAAAAATTTAAAGTGCGGAAAAACTGTAAAAAAAAGTGTGATCGCACAATAGTTTTTGGGATATTTTATTCACCATGTTCACTATATGGTAAAACTGATGTGTGGCTGTGATGCCTGAGGTCGGTGCGAGTTTATAGACACCAAACATGTATAGGTTTACTTTTATCTAAGGGGTTAAAAAAAATCACAAGTTTGTCCAAAAAAGTGGCGCACTTTTAGCGCCATTTTCCGAAATCCATAGCGTTCTCTTTTTGGGATCTGGGGCTCAGTGACAGCTTATTTTTTACGTCTTGAGCTGATGTTTTTAACAATACCGTTTTTGCGCCGATGCTATGTTTTGATCGCCTGTTATTGCATTTTGCGCAAAATTTGCGGAAACGAAACAACGTAATTTTGACATTTGAAATTTTTTTTGCCGCTACGTTTACCGGTCAGATTAATTGATTTTATATTTTCATCGGGCGTTTCTAAACGCCGCAATACCAAATATGTGTGTATTTTTTTTAACCCTTTCATTTTCAATGGGCTGAATGGGGGGTAATTTGAACTTTTAGGGGTTTGTTTGTTTGTTTTTTTCGTTTTTTTATCTTTTAAAACTTTTAACTTTTTTTTTAATTTTTTTTAATTTTACTAGTCCTCCTAGGGGACTATATGGATCAGCAGTCTGATCGCTCATTCATTTCTCCAGATCACAGCTACACAGATCTGAGATCTGGAGAAAAGCTGCTTTACCCTCACACACGGTGTCTGTCGGCAGTGAGATAAAGTTACTCATGATAGCTACAGGACCCTTTGCTACCATGGCAACCACCGAAAGTCACGTGATCATATCACATGACTTTTGATTGGGGTGGGTAAGTTATGCTAATGGTAACGCTCTGATACATTGCGCTGTCAGATTTTGGCAGCGAGATGTAAGGGGTTAATAGGTGCTGGTGGAACGTGATTCCACTCACGCCTGGCAGGTACACATGTCAGCTGTTGAAATCAGCTGACATGTGCGCGGATCGCCACGGACTGCCCACGGGAGGTGGTGGGGATTTCCCTCAAACAATCCATGACGTACCCAGTGCATCATGTGTGGTGAAGAGGTTAAGATGCTGGTTCGGTCACATGGACGCGACTGGGCGCGGTACCTCCCATATCTGCTCTCTACTTACCGAGAGGTACCACAGGCCTCAATGAGGTTTTCCCCCTTTGAGCTCCTGTATGGCAGACGAGCCTCTTGGTCTGGTAAGGGAATCCTGCGAAGAGGAACTGAACTCCCCAGAAGTGTCCGTTGTGGAGGATGTCATGCGGCTCTGTGACAAAATGCAGGCATTGACGCGGCTGGTGCATGAGACTATGGGGCAGGCCCAGGCCGGCCAGAAGCTATGGTATGAGGAACACACTCTGGAGCGGGTGTATGAAGCGGGTCAGAAGGTGCGGGTCCTAGTCCCAATGACCCAGAACAAGCTTCAGGCGGCCTGGGAGGGTCCATACCTTGTGCATCAGCGCCTCAATGACGTGAACTACGTGGTCACCATTGACCATACCAGGAAGAGGCAAAAGGTCTTCCATGTCAACATGATGAAAGCTCATCACGACCGGGAAGCCTTCGCCCTTCCTGTGTAGCCTTCCCGAGGAAGGCGAAAGTGAAGTCCTGGTGGACTTGCTCGCCTCGGCCCGGGATGGAGGGTCTATCGAGGAGGCGGCATTCAACCCACAGCTATCCATGGACCAAAGGTCCCAGCTGCGGGAGGTATTCCGGCTCCACCTGACGACCTTCACGAATGTCCCAGGGAAGACGTTCCTAGCCACCCACCAGGCGGACACAGGGAGTCATTCCCCCGTCCATCAACCCCCATACCGTGTCTCCCTAGAGGTACAAGAGGACATAAAAAGGGAGATCGATGAAATGCTAACCCTGGGGGTGATCCGGAAATCCAAAAGTGCATGGGCCACGGGTTCCAAAAAAGGACCAGACAACCCGATTTTGTATGGACTACAGGAGGCTAAATGCAATCACAGCACCCGATGTGTACCCAATGCCACGCATCGATGAGTTACTGGATTGCTTAGCCGGAGCCCGGTACCTGACAATCATGGACCTAAGTCGAGGGTACTGGCAGATTCCTATGTCCAAGGAAGCACAGGAAAGGTCCTCCTTCATCACCCCATTCGGGCTGTACGAATCCCTCGTCATGCCCTTTGGTATGAGAAATGCTCCGGCCACTTTCCAGCGATTGGTTGACAGCTGCTTGAGGGACTAGGAGGGTTCGCAGTCACTTACCTGGATGACATTGCCATCTTTAGTCCCACTTGGGAGGAACACCTGGAGCCTGTGCTCAGGCGGATCCAAAGCGCTGGTCTGACTATAAAGCCAGGGAAGTGTCAGATCGGCATGACGGAGGTACAGTACCTCGGACACCGAGTGGGTGGTGGGACCCTGAAACCAGAGCCAGGGAAGGTCGATGCCATCACCTCCTGGCCTACCCCCAAGTCAAACAAGCAGGTGAAGTCCTTCTTGGGCACAGAAGGGTACTATAGGAAGTTCATCCCTAACTATAGTGCCCATGCTAAGCAGTTGACGGACCTCACCAAAAAGAAACTACCGCAAGTAGTCACCTGAACAGATGACTGTGACCTTCAGA